>NW_027197879.1:25000-53154 GCF_038502225.1 Cherax quadricarinatus
GGGAAGGGAGAACATCTGAGGGGACACAGATGGACTCCTGGACACATGGACCTTGGAAAGGCGAGGCATACCTTGGGGAAGTGGGGAAGGGGGAATATCTGAGGCGGACAGATGGACTCCTGGACACATGGACCTGGGAAAGAAGGAGATACTGGTTGCTAAGGCAGACCTTGGGAAAGTGGGGAAGGGAGAACATCTGAGGGGACACAGATGGACTCCTGGACACATGGACCTGGGAAAGGCGAGGATACCTTGGGGAAGTTGGGAATATCTGAGGCGGACAGATGGACTCCTGGACACACGGACCTGGGAAAGAACCTTGGGGAAGTGGGGAAGGGAGATACTGGTTGCTAAGGCAGACCTTGGGAAAGTGGGGAAGGGAGAACATCTGAGGGGACACAGATGGACTCCTGGACACATGGACCTGGGAAAGGCGAGGATACCTTGGGGAAGTGGGGAAGGGGGAATATCTGAGGCGGACAGATGGGGACAAGTGGGGAAGGGAGGACCTGGGAAAGAAGGAGATACTGGTTGCTAAGGCAGACCTTGGGAAAGTGAGGAAGGGAGAACATCTGAGGGGACACAGATGGACTCCTGGACACATGGACCTGGGAAAGGCGAGGATACCTTGGGGAAGTGGGGAAGGGGGAATATCTGAGGCGGACAGATGGACTCCTGGACACATGGACCTGGGAAAGAAGGAGATACTGGTTGCTAAGGCAGACCTTGGGGAAGTGGGGAAGGGAGAACATCTGAGGGGACACAGATGGGGACAAGACCTGGGAAGGGAAGGATACCTTGGGGAAGTGAGGAAGGGGGAATATCTGAGGGGACACAGATGGACTCCTGGACATATGGACCTGGGAAAGACGAGGATACTGCTTGTTGAGGCAGATCTTGGGGAAGTGGGGAAGGAAGAATATCTGAGGGGACACAGATGGACTCCTGGACACATGGACCTTGCAAAGACGGGGATACTGGTTACTGAGCAGACCGTGGGGAAGGGAGAATATCTGAGGGGACACAGATGGACTCCTGGACACATGGACCTGGGAAAGACGGGGATACTGGTTGTTGAGACAGACCTTGGAGAAGTGGGGAAGGGAGAATATCTGAGGGGACACAGATGGACTCCTGGACACATGGACCTGGGAAAGATGGGGGTACTGGTTGTTGAGGCAGACCTTGGGGAAGTGGGGAAGGGAGAATATCTGAGGGGACACAGATGGACTCCTGGACACATGGACATGGGAAAGACGAGGATACTGGTTGTTCAGGCAGACCTTGGGGAAGTGGGGAAGGGAGAATATCTGAGGGGACACAGATGGACTCCTGGACACATGGACCTGGGAAAGACTGGGATACTGGTTGTTGAGGCAGACCTTGGGGAAGTGGGGAAGGGAGAATATCTGAGGGGACACAGATGGACTCCTGGACACATGGACCTGGGAAAGAAGGGGATGATGGTTGCTGAGGCAGACCTTGGGGAAGTGGGGAAAGGAGAATATCTGAGGGGACACAGATGGACTCCTGGACACATGGACCTGGGAAAGAGGGGGATTCTGGTTGTTGAGGCAGACCTTGGGGAAGTGAGGAAAGAAGAATATCTGAGGGGACACAGATGGACTCCTGGACACATGGACCTGGGAGAGAGGGGGATACTGGTTGCTAAGGCAGACCTTGGGGAAGTGGGGAAGGGAGAATATCTGAGGGGACACAGATGGACTCCTGGACAAATGAACCTGGGAAAGGCGAGAATACCTTGGGAAAGTGAGGAAGGGAGAATATCTGAGGCGGACAGATGGACTCCTGGACACATGGACCTGGGAAAGACGAGGATACTGGTTGCTAAGGCAGACCTTGGGAAAGTGGGGAAGGGAGAACATCAGAGGGGACACAGATGGACTCCTGGACACATGGACCTGGGAAATACTGGTTGCGAGGCAGACCTTGGGGAAGTGGGGAAGGGAGAATATCTGAGGGGACACTGATGGACTCCTGGACACATGGACCTGGGAAAGAGGGGATACTGGTTGCTAAGGCAGACCTTGGGAAAGTGGGGAAGGGAGAATATCTGAGGGGACACAGATGGACTCCTGGACACATGGACCTGGGAAAGCATCAAAACACAGTAAGTGGGTGGGAAGTGGGTGAACCTTAAAGACGAACCACTGGCCTCCACGTGGCAAGGTCTGGCAACTCAGAGATAACTCTGAGGCTGACAGTGGTCGCAAATAATAATGACTAATTAGATTTCTTATAAACTGACATGTAATTATTTAACATTTATCATTTTGGGCAGCTTTAAAAAGGAAATGTTTTGGGCTCGACCCGGTTTATCAATTTATTAAAACATCCTTATACTGCCATCTAAAACATTTTAAGATATTGTTTTTTACATATGAACGATTATTATATAATGGAATCCGTATCAGCTGAGATATTTGGGACTTGATTTCCTTTACTGTTTAGGAGTTATTACAATGACATAACTTTATTCTAGCTACCTTTACTCTCCAGAGTTGAATTAAAAAAAAAACAGCGAAAAAGAATGAAGAGAGAGTAATCTCGACCTGATGAGAGTGAGAACAGCAGAGATCGTCCCCACAGTCTAGCTACAGTAACTTTGTGGGAGGTGTCTCGCCCGGTGAAGAGATCTTGATCCTCTTCCTTCTTTCGAATCTGATTTCTTTCTGTTCATCAACACATTTCATAATAATCTTCCCGATCAATAAACATTAACTACCAGCTCTTGCAAAACAGTTAACACAAATAAACAAAGCATTAATATATTTTTAAATGAGCTCAGAGAAACTCATGGACAATGATAAACTTCTCTCAAAACAACATGTAACAGATTTACGCCGACTGGGAAAAAAAATCCTTGAATTGACTATATATTTAATATGTAACATGTACTTTGATCTAAGCCAGAACATATACTGAACACTTTACTCCCAAATCACAAAATGATTCTTGTTCACACTTGCTACGGAAAACAGTGTCGATGGTTGAAAAGTTAAGGTGAGGCACTGCTGGAGAGATATCGTCATGAATTGTGTATGAACCGAAATGAATGGTTAAAAGTTAGTTGTAATGGTGTATGGATGATGGAAATTTTAGGTAAGGGATGGTTGATAGTTGTTGTGATAGATGATTGATGGTAAATTGAAGTGATTTAATGTTAATTGTGAGTTGTGGTCAGTGATAGTCGATGGAGATATGTTATCAACTTTGATAAGTTGAAAATATTGATGGGTGATTGTGAGATGTTATGAATAGTTGATAATGTGTTGTGGTGTTGCATGTTTGTAGGTGAGTTATAGTGAGGGATGGGTCATGATTAGTTGAAATTATAGCTGATTAATGGTTAATATTTGTGATGGAGAGTTAATAAATTGCTTGTTTATTCTTTCTGTCCCAATGTGCATGTTAAGACATGTCTTCACATATCTGTGCTTTCCTTAGTGTTTATAATCATTGTCATTTTTTCTGGTGTTTCCTTTCCAGGTTAGAATCCTATCCCTGTAAGTCACGTATTTCTTAGCAAACAAATGCAAGGTGACCACAAAGTTGACCTAAAATAACACTATCATACTCATGGAATATATTTTTTCATCTACTCTGCTTAGTGGAACAGTAATGAAATGTAGGTTTAAACTGAACATAATAACAAAACAGACATATTTCTTGCACTCGATGGTGCAAGAAATATGTGAAGGACCCATGAGTAACCACACATGAAATTTATGAGGGACTCATGAGAAACCACACAGGGAAGTTATGAGGGACCTATGAGTAACCACACAAGGAAGTTATGAGGGACACACAAGGAAGTTATGACCCATAACCACACAAGGAAGTTATGAGGGACACACATGAGTAACCACACAAGGAAGTTATGAGGGACCCATGAGTAACCACACAAGGAAGTTATGAGGGACCCATGAGTAACCACACAAGGAAGTTATGAGGGACAAGGAAGTTATGAGGGACCCATGAGTAACCACACAAGGAAGTTATGAGTAACCACACAAGGAAGTTATGAGGGACTACATGAGTAACCACACAAGGAAGTTATGAGGGACACACATGAGTAACCACACAAGGAAGTTATGAGGGACACACATGAGTAACCACACAAGGAAGTTATGAGGGACACACATGAGTAACCACACACGGAAGTTATGAGGGACTACATGAATAACTACCCAAGGAAGTTATGAGGGACCCATGAGTAACCACACAAGGAAGTTATGAGGGACCCATGAGTAACCACACAAGGAAGTTATGAGGGACCCATGAGTAACCACACAAGGAAGTTATGAGGGACCCATGAGTAACCACACAAGGAAGTTATGAGGGACCCATGAGTAACCATGTAGAAGTAATATTAGGGACCCATGATTAAAAATGTAGGAAGTAAACAACCAAAAGGCACAATACTGTGACTGGAACAATACACAGATAACCTGCATGTAGGAGACGGGAGCTTACGACGACGTTTCGGTCCGACTCGGACCATTAAACACACGTGAGTTGTGCTTCACATAGTGTGAATGGTTGGTAGTGAGCTGTGGTGGTGAATGGTTGGGGTGAGTTGTGGTTGGTGACTGATGGCGAGTTGTGGTGATGGATGCTTTGAGTTGTGGTTAATGAGTTGACTTGATGGTAAGTTGTGGATATGGATGGTTGATGGTGAGTTGTGGTTATTTATGGTGGGTTGTAGTTATGGATGGCTGATGGTGAGTTGTGGTTATTGATGGTGGGTTGAAGTTATGGATGGTTGATGGTGAGTTGTGGTTATTGATGGTGGGTTGTAGTTACGGATGGTTGATGGTGAGTTGTGGTTATTGATGGTAAGTTGTGATGACGGATGGTCGACGAGTTGAGGTAATGGTTGATGGTGAGTTGCGGTGGTGGTTTATAGTGAGTTGATTTAATGGGTGTTTCATAGTGAGATGTGGTAAGAGATGGTTGAGGATGAGTTGTAGAGACGAATAGTTGAAGATGAGTTGTGAAGATGGGTGACTGAAGATGAGTTGAAATTCTGGTAGTAAATGGTGATTTATAGTAATGGATAGTTAATGAACAATGAAATACACGAGAATAAATTATGCTGATCAAACAGTTTCGTGAGGAATTGCGTTGGTCAGCTCAGGTGTGTTGCCTAAGTTGTTCTAATGTTCCATTGTGTTGTGTTTGATGCGACCTACTTCCTTGTATCCAATTCCAGTTCATCCTTATTTCCTATACCAGGTCAACTTTATATCCCATACCAGTTCATCCTTATTTTGTATACCAGGTCATCCATATTTTGCATACTAGGTTATTTTTTTTTACTTTTTTCACCGCTTCTACCCCAACGTGGTAGATGCTGCAAGTGTATGGAACAGGTGGTAGGTTACTTACAGTAGTAAGGAAATTTTTCTGTAGATGAAGGCTCGTGTTAAAATGTGTAAAAGAGTAAGGTTGTTTTTCAGTAAAAAATAGACCTTAAACAAGGATGCTTGGTGTTACCATGCTTGTTTAATTCATTCACAGATGGAGTTGTTTAACAACTGAACACTAGAGTGTTGTGGAGGGGTGTAGAATTAAAAGACAATGAATCTAATACAAACTGGGAATTGTCAAAATTGCTTTTTCCCTATGACACAGTTCGTTTGGGAGATGCCGAACAGAAATTACAAAAATTGGTAAATGAACTTGGAAGAGTATGTAAAAGATGGAAATTGAAATTGATAGTGATTATATATATGAGCAAGGTGATGAGAATATCAAAAATCTAGGTAATGAAAGAAAGTCTGGATATATGATTCGAGGGAGAGAGTATGGAGGAAGCAAACAAATTAAGATATCTGTGAGTGGATTTGTATGTGAATGGTTCAGCGAGAGGTGAGGTGACCACAGAATTGACGAAGGAATAGGCTGGGTGATGCACTGAAGCATCCATTGAGACAAAAAATAAAAATTAAACTGTACCAGAGTATACGTGCCAACACTGATGTATGGGGTGAAGCATGGATTTTAACATTGTGAGGTGGCTGGAGGCACTGGAGATGTTATGTTTGAGGGAGTTGTGTGGTGTGAATATTAGGCATAGAATTCGGAGTATGGAGATTAGTAGGTGTGGGGTTACCAGTAGTGGAAGTAGTAGTAGTCAGAGAGTGGAAGAGTGCTTGCTGAGGTGGTTTAGATATTTAGCGAGGATGGAGCAAAATAGTATGATATGGATGCGACTCACACTAGTCGACAATATGAGACAAAAATTTACATTCTAATGTAACTATTAAGAAAATTAACATAACACTGAGATAATAGGTAAAACACAAAGAAAAAGAAAAATTAGATTAATTTGCCAACATAATAGTAAGATTTAAAAATTCTACAAGAATCACTTATGAAAGATTCAAGAAAAAAAGAATCACAAAATTAGCAAATAGAGAAAATTAAAGTAAAATAAAACAGAGCACAATAAAGTAAGCAGCACCAAATTAATTACGAAATATTGACTTATGAAAATACAAAACACAGATGATACTCAGCGACTGTAACCAATATACAGAGTGCAAGAAAAAGCAGTAGTAAAAGAAATGACCTCACTGATTAGGATAAACAGAGCACCTATCTGGAGTCTACCTGGAAGGAATTCCGGGGATCAACGCCCCCGCGGCCCGGTTCACGACCAGACCTCCCGGTGGATCAGGGCCTGATCAATGAGGCTGTTACTGCTTGCCGCACGCAGTCCAACGTAGGAACCACAGCCCGGCTGATCCGGCACCGTCTTTAGGTATCTGTCCAGCTCCCTCTTGAAGACAACAGGGGTCTTCCCGTAATGCCCTTTATTGCTGGTGGGAGGCTGTTGAACAGTCTTGGACCCCGGACACTTATTGTGTTCTCTCTTAGTGTACCAGTGACGCCCCTACTTTTCACTGGGGTTATGTTGCATCGCCTGCCAAGTCTTTTGCTTTCGTATGGAGTGACTGCTGTGTGCATATTAGGGAGCAGTCCTTCCAGAATCTTCCAGGTGTAGATTATGATATCTCTCTCTCGCCTGCGCTCTAGTGAGTACAAGTCAAGTGCTTCCAGGCGCTCCCAGTAGTTAAGGTGTTTGATAGAACTTATACGTGCAGTAAAGGTTGTTAATGTACAGCAGTATTCCAGCCTAGAGAGAATAAGTGATTTAAAAAAGATCATCATTGCTTAGCATCTCTTGTCTTGAATGTTCTCATTATCCATCCTATCAGTTTCCTCGCATATGTGATAGTGGCATTGTTGTGGTCTTTTAAGGTGAGATCTTCGGACATTATCACACCCAGGTCCCTCACATTACTTTTCCGCTCTATTGTGTGGTTAGAGTTTGTAGTATACTCAGTCCTAGTTATTATTTCATCCAGTTTTCCATAACGGAGTATTTGAAATTTGTCTTCATTGAACATCATATTGTTCTTTGTTGCCCATTGGAAAACTTGGTTTATATCTTATTGGAGCTTTGCCGTGTCCTCAATGGATGACACTGTCATGCAGATCCTAGTATCGTCTGCAAAAGATGATACAGTGCTATGGGTTACATCGGCATGTCTCCGGTTTGTTATTGATCTGGCTTCCAACTGGGCCACCTCTCATGGATATAAATTTTCTGCTGCCAAAAAGCACCAGATAACTTGCAAAAGGCTTCCTATCATCCCTCATACCCTTCTGTACCTGAATGGCTCCCGTACCCCTGAACAGGTTACAGCTAACGTGTCGGTCTTAAATTTTACGACTCACTAGCAGCGAGTTCAATCCCCGCCCTTACCTTGTTTGTTTGCAGTCGTGTCAATAAGCAGGGAGGATTTGTAACATCCCCCTCTTTTCCTGCCGCCTACTTAACCTGCCTTTGGTCCAACAGTCTATACACCAACATCACACAAGTGAGGCCTCACCACCTTATGTTGACATACGTTACCTAGGCAGGTACTGACGTGACCACCACCAAAAACAAACACTCTTGGGAAATCTGATACCCTCCTCCACTACATAACCGAGCTTCAGTCCACTAGGTGGTCAGAAAGACCATCTACTCAAAACCCGGAATAGCGAGTTATTATAAGAAGCGGAGAAAGGAAGAGGCGAGGTGGAGGTATGGGCTACAAAACTATCTGGAGGGGCAGCTAATGTGGGGGGCGGGAGTAGTAGGTATGACGACATTGAACATCTTCGTAGTCGACTTGCAGAAATTCACAATGAACGTTTCAATGTGGTTAGAGTCAGAGCAGGTATGGAAGAAGTGCTATGGGGTGACAAACCTTCGGGTTGTGTCTTGCGCAAATTTAGGGTCAGACAACAGGCGACGTCCCTCTTGCAATTGGAAGTATGCAAGTGTTTGGGTGGTTACCTGCCGGGTCAAGTACTCCTCACCACGGATAGCATGAGTTTTTATGCTGATCTATGGTTTGGGGAAAAGCTACGGCTGGGAGTACGGGGGGTTCATGCGGGTGGCCTGGTGGGAAGGGATTTCAGAAAAGTTATAAGCGACAGGGATAGGACGGTACTAGAAGGAAGAATTCGAGTGGAGGAGGTAGAGGCGGCGATTTTTAGTATGAGTAAAGGAAAGGCACCGGGTATAGATGACATTTCGAATGATTTTTATAGGGCGCATTGGGGAAGTATTAAGCATTGTTTGGTTGATGTACTGAATTGCATGCTCACGGAGGGGAGGTTAGGTATGTCGTAAAGTATGGGGGTAGTTGTGTTGGTGCCCAAAAAGGGAGGGGGAGGAGTCTGAGTGCATATAGACAAATATCTCTTATGTGCTCAGACTATAAAATCTTTGCAAAAGTTTTAGGAAACAGAATGAGGAAGGTTATGGGGTCGGTTATTCACGAGGGACAGCTGGGCATACCAGGTAGGAGCATGAGGGAAGGACATGTACGTATTAGGGAGTTTTGGGGGGAATATCAAGGGCTTGACTGGCAAAATGCTTACGACTGTGCTGATAGAGATTTATTGAGGCTTATTTTATTGAAGCAGGGTTTTGGAGAGAGGATTGTAAGATGGGTTGATACCTTGTATGTCTCGTCTATGGTACGCGTACAGGTAAATGGCAAATTGGGGCAGCCGGTCCGTATGGAAAGGGGTTTGAGGCAAGGGTGCCCCCTCTCCCAGCTGCTTTTTGCTTGTATGCAAAACCCCTTTTATGAGCTGGTGGATGGTGGTTTGAGGTGTGGAACGCTGAGCAGTGACCATGCAGCGCGTGTGGTCGGGTACATAGATGATACCGCGATTTTGTTAAAAGGGGAGGAGGATTTGCAGATCATGGAATGGATTGTTGAGTTTTTGGGCAGAGTCTAGCATGTGCGTCAATAAGGCAAAATCGAAATTATTGGAGGTGGGTACATGGGTGGTATGGGGGGGCGAAAGGTATGGGTGGTCAGTCGTGGTGCAACTTAGCATATGTGGTATCGTGTACATGGCAGATGAGAGGGAGGGCCGAAGGGTAAACTCTGAATTGGTGGTTAACAAGGCTTTAGATCGACTTCGGGGGTTAAGAGCTGGGGATGTCTCATTGCAACAGAGGACAGTAGTGGTTAATACACTTGTTTATAGTAAGGTATGGGGTGTGGCTGAGGTGTACCCTTTAAGAGATGTGGATATTCAGGAACTGCAGAGAAGGGTCTTACGTTATGTTTGGGGTTTCGGGAGAGCTTGGTTAAGTCGGGAGGTTGTCATGACCCATGTTCGTCGTGGGGGTTTAGGTCTCTTGGCTTTGGGGCCACGGGTGAAGGCCCTCTATGTAAAGCAGCGGTTCCTCAGGGCGGGCGGTGAGAAGGGCATCCGGGTGGGTCGGGTAATGATCGAAATGCGTAAATGGTGGAGCGGCAGGGGATTAATCGAGTGTGAGGACATGCTGCGTTTGTTGTTAAAGTTGAGAAATGCGCAACGGATCCGGGTGGGGCAAATGGTCAGCATATGTTGTCGTGGGGAAATTGTACAGGGATTGTCTGTTTTTCCGCTGTATAATTGGGGGGAAATATGGGACGGATTTTGTAAACTTAAGTTGGCACCAAGGGTTCGTGAATTGGTGTACAGATTTGTCATGGGGATTTTAGCATCAAAATCGGTCTTAAATAGGATGGGTTTGGTAAGGGAGGCGGATTGCTTACGTTGCGGTCTCGAAGAAACAGCTTTTCATGCAGTCTACTTTTGTGATACCTTGGACAAAGTTCGTTCGTGGTTGGGGCGGGTTTTCGATTTTCTTAGTGGGGGAAGTATCTCAACCTTATGGGCCTTAACATTGGACGTTAGCGGAGTATCAAGTGAGGTACGAAGAGCAATAATGTACGTGGTGGCTGATTTCCTCTATATCTCGTGGGGTATGCGGGAAACCGGGGGATCAGTTAGGATCAGGGCAATTGCGGCAGGTATCTACAGAACGTATTGCAGAAATAAACTCATATATGGTAGAAGTTGGGATAATAGTTTTCCTGCAAACTATCGAAGTCTTACTGTTCAAAGGTTGCTGCAACTGGGGGTGGGGTAAGGCAACGGGGGGCTGGACTCCCCCCGTGGTAGCACCAAACGGTATGTTCGGGACTTCAGGGTAGAGGGCGGGTTTTAGGGAGTGACGTGTATGTATTATGAATGGTTCCGTGCGTCTGTGTGTGTATGGATGTGGCGTTGTGTGGAACTGAGATCTTGGATTTATCCTAAAATGGTCATGCATCTTGATAATACATATAAAATGCAATATTTCGGAATATGTTCCAGCCTCTAGCAAGACTGAACCGGTTCCCTGCTATGGTCGGGGTTTGGTGAAGTATATTTGGTCTTTCCTGGGATTCCCGTTAGGTATTTGTTTAGTCATTTGTAAGTGGATGTCATGCTGATATCACCGCTAAAAGTACAACGTTATACTGGCCTTTAAGGGGAATGTTCATAAGCAGACCTTTGGTGATGGTTGTAAACTTTTGATGAAGGGCAAAAAGTTTAATTTGCTTAAGATTGTTTTATGTATGTTGTAGCCGTCACCGCTGTGAGGGGGAAGTGTTGAGACGAATCATGTCCTATATTGTAATCTTTGGACATTCAAGTTCCTTGGGCAGCAGCTTTTGCGGGATATGTTGTTCTGTCGCCCAGTGATATCACACTATTTTTTTTATCATTTATGGTGCATATAGTCAGTTGATGTTCAATTAAGCACCTTTACTAATATCACTGTATACAAGCAAGGTATATTTTTTGCGGGTTTACAATTAGTTTAAGAAACTAGATAGGGGGTTGGTCGGGGTATTAGGTGTCTTAGTGTTTCTTCATATGTAATCATACATGCTAGAACTGTAAAAGTCTTATGCTAATTATTAAAGGTTTTTTGCAATTTTTTATTCCATTTTCAATATATACAAAAACAAAAATAAAGAACACCAGGTTTCAATTTCGAGAGTCATGTGGGTTTCATAGTTATTTTATATAAACATGGTACCATTGACTGTGCATTGCATTAGTTTATATGATTTGTTTTTGTATATAAAACTTCATACACAATATGAATAAGAGTGTCAGGTTTGGTTTATATAGTGATTTTGTGGTTAAGGTATGTTCAGGTTGTCCTCTGTTTAGTTATATATATGTTGTTGTCTTATATAAAGTTTTCACGTTTTTTGTTTTAAATCAGTTATGTATACCATACATGTATACTGTGTTTTAAGTCAATTATGTATACCATACATGTATACTGTGTTTTACATGTATATACATGTATACTGTGTTTTAAGTCAATTATGTATACCATACATGTATACTGTGTTTTAAGTCAATTATGTATACCATACATGTATACTGTGTTTTAAGTCAATTATGTATACCATACATGTATACTGTGTTTTAAGTCAATTATGTATACCATACATGTATACTGTGTTTTAAGTCAATTATGTATACCATACATGTATACTGTGTTTTAAGTCAATTATGTATACCATACATGTATACTGTGTTTTAAGTCAATTATGTATACTGTGTTTTAAGTCAATTATGTATACCATACATGTATACTGTGTTTTAAGTCAATTATGTATACCATACATGTATACTGTTTTAAGTCAATTATGTATACCATACATGTATACTGTGTTTAAGTCAATTATGTATACCAAACATGTATACTGTTTTAAGTCAATTATGTATACCATACATGTATACTGTGTTTTAAGTCAATTATGTATACCATACATGTATACTGTTTTAAGTCAATTATGTATACCATACATGTATACTGTGTTTTAAGTCAATTATGTATACCATACATGTATACTGTGTTTTAAGTCAATTATGTATACCATACATGTATACTGTGTTTTAAGTCAATTATGTATACCATACATGTATACTGTGTTTTAAGTCAATTATGTATACCATACATGTATACTGTTTTAAGTCAATTATGTATACCATACATGTATACTGTGTTTTAAGTCAATTATGTATACCATACATGTATACTGTGTTTTAAGTCAATTATGTATACCATACATGTATACTGTGTTTTAAGTCAATTATGTATACCATACATGTATACTGTTTTAAGTCAATTATGTATACCATACATGTATACTGTGTTTTAAGTCAATTATGTATACCATACATGTATACTGTGTTTTAAGTCAATTATGTATACCATACATGTATACTGTGTTTTTTAAATAAAATATAAAAAAAATAGTATATTACCATTTAACTGGCCATTTACAGTGTTCCGTCACTTAAACCCTTGGCTAGAGTCGAGACCAGCTGACTTAAGACCTTGTGAGGTCACCCACATAAGGTTAGGTTAGGTAAAATTTATCAGGAAACATGACAAATGTTTCCTGACGTGGGTCTTAGTCAAATGATGACCCGCCGTTGGAGCTTTTGGTCACCTGACCGAGTCCTTTCGCTGGCTTATCGGTCAACCGCTTTAAAAATTATGCCCATAGTTATAGCCATTTTTCCCCCACATAACTATACGTTTTTTTAAAGGAGGTCAGTAGAGGTTTGACCCTGAGACAGATAAGTCGCCTCTTGACCCGATGTTAAAATATTAAGTAATTATAGAATCACTCATTCTAGTTATATTAAAATAAGTACATTTCTTGCATGTGGACTTAGAATTATCCATGAGAACAACTAATTTTATTGTTTTCTGTTAAACGCATTAAAGTATATTACCAAATTTTCTACCAAGAGGTTCACACCCTTTTGCAGAAAGTGGAATATTAAGTGGCTTCCCAAATGTAGTGAGTTACTGTCTCCTCTGGGTAAGTGGTATAATGACTGCTCAGACCAAGAAATTTGTTAAGTGGAGGAAAACTACTTATAAGTAGCCACTTATCTCTACCAGATTATTAAAGGAACCTTAGTCCTTTACCCCTGGTATGACGAACACACACACACACACACACACACACACACACACACACACACACACACACACACACACACACACACACACACACACATATATATATATATATATATATATCAATAACAACACTGTGCTAACCAAGGATTCGAACCCATGTTGTACTGGCCTGCCTCATGGTAAGCGAGAACCACATGACGCTTTAAACCACAGAACCACTCGTTCGTGGTTACAATAATATATAAATGCTGCTCGTGAGACTAGTACATCAACCAGGGATGAGAATGAAATTAGCTTAGAAGCTCCCACACCTCCGTATGCCCTCGGATGGCGGCCCAACAGCTAGCTGTGTGCTGGCTGCGCCATTCTTTGTAGGGTTGGGTGATCCTGTGGTTTAAAGCGTCGTGTAGTTCTCGCTTACCATGAGGCAGGCCAGTACAACATGGGTTCGAATCCTTGGCTAGCGCAGTGTTGTTATTGATGAATACCACTCGTTCGTGGTTACAATAATATATATATATATATATATATATATATATATATATATATATATATATAACAGGGCCGGATTAAGAAGTCTCCGGGCCCTAGGCTATTCAGATTGGCGGGGCCCCTTTGAGTTACGGGTAAGCGAAGCGACCCCTTCCAGCTTGGGGGTGGGGGGGGGGGGGGGTCGGTGTGAGCCTGTTTAAGGTCTAATTAAATACATTCTGGCTATTTAGATTAAATTTAATAGGGAAAGTACATCAAGACAACCAAAACCATTTACCAACAGCCATTATAACTATCTTGTTAAATCATGCATTTTAAAGAGAATAAACTCAAGACAGCATAGTATTACTAGATTAGGCTATTAAAGTAGTGACATCATGTACCTATTATATTCAGCATAACCACTACAGCACTATTATTCCCTTTATAAATCACTGACCATTATTGTTATCATTGCATCATGCATAAGACTATCAAATCATATAAACTCAAGAAAGTAAAGAATTGTTTATATTCACAGGCACTTCTTAAATAAACTTTTTTCTGGATTTCATATTGGCAAAATCATCAATTATATTCTGAAAATCAATATTTCTTGTTAGATCAGACTCAATGGTCAACAAGGCTAGGTTACACAATTTGTCTTGGCTCATTGTTGAACGGAGCTGGTTTTTCACTCTTTTCAAAACAGAAAATGAACGTTCTCCTTCACAGTTAGTAGCTGGAAGTGTTAGGTAAAGGCGATACACTATGTCAACATTAGGGAAGGTTTCTGAGATACCTGCATTTCTTAAATGTTTCAAAGCAGCTGAGGGCGCACATTTTTCAGGTGGAGCTTTAATCTGATTCATATACCCAGAAAAATGAACTATTTCTTCAACAAATGTGTCCTGAACATCTGCTGAAAGGTGTTGTTGCAACTTTAATGCAGCTTCTCTCAATTCTGCATCTGGCATAGTAGTAATTTTGAACAGAAATCCAAACTTGTCATTGAGATTCTGGTAGATTTCTTTTCTTTTCACCAATTCTGTAATCAGTGAATCCAGAATGACGAAGTATGTAGCTGTCTTACATTTCTGCCTTGGTAGCAACACAATTTCATTGTCTGGCTCTTCAAAATTGCGTTTCCTCTTCCTTGACCGCTGATGATCAGCCCGGTAACTGTAGTCTTTCACCAGCAGTTTAGCTTTCTCTTCAAACATTTCAAAAGCTTCATCATTGCGAAGTGAGCTTACAAATTCCACTAAGCCTGCATAGAGGTTAGCACAAGTAGCCATTTCAATTTCAATTTTCTGAAGTGTCTTGTTCGTGGCATTTAACCGTTCCAGTATACAGTCCCAAAGCACACAGAGTAAGGCCAATTCAAAATCTTCCAATTTTGATGCTAAGCTGGCTGCTTCGCTTCTTGTAGTTGCTGTCTGGTCTTCATCCTCTGCTATTTGGATCAAAGCAGAACGTATTTCAGCAAAGCTGTCTTTCAAAGCATGTGTTGCATCATGCTGCGCTGACCACCTTGTTGTTGATAATGATTTGATGACATCTCCATGAATGGTTGACTTGAGTATACTCCACCGATGCGTTGAAGCAGAGAAAAAATTAAAGAGTGCTTGTAAAAGTCCAAAAAATGAAACTGCAGCGACACAACACTCCGCAGCACATGACCCAACAAGATTAAGAGAATGTGCTGAGCAGGGCACATATTCAGCAAGTGGGTTGATTTGCTTGATACGGGCTTGCAATCCATTATATTTACCCGACATGTTACTTGCATTGTCGTAGCTCTGGCCACGGCAATCCATAATAGAGAGATCATGTTCAAGCAGAGTATCCAGTACTACATTCATCATTGTTTCTCCGTCATGGCCTGAAAGAGGAATGAATTTCATAAAGCGTTTTACAGGCTTACCACTGGAGTCGACAAAGCGAACAATGAATGTCAATTGATCTGTATGTGAAATATCTGGTGTTGAATCTACACTTATTGCAAAGTATTTTGCAGTTTTCACAGCTGCTATGATGTTATTGAGGACCTTCTTAGTCATCAGTTCAATAAATTCATTGCATATAGTAGATGACATGTAAGATACAGTGCCTCTTCCTGCATTCCCAAGGCGTGACACATGATTTGCTAAGAATGGATCGAATTGTGCTAACAGTTCTATGATCCCTAGGAAATTGCCATTGTTTTCCGAACCAAAAACCTCATTTTCTCCACGGAAAGCAAGTCCTCTTAGAGCTAAGAATTTTACAACAGCAACAACTCTTTCTAGAACTTTTCTCCAATAAGTGCGCTCTTTTTCAGTTTGATTTTCCAAATGAGAATCCAATAAGCCTTTTTTCTGTGCACGAAATACACTGGCTAAAATGCAGCTCCTGTGAGTGGTGCTGTTTTCATGTTCCTCGAAACGCTTGGAATTTTTCCAGTCATTGAACCCCTGTGTGAAGGTATTTTCTTTGGTAGAAAATAGCTTGCATGCTGAACAGTACACTTTTCCTGAGCTTTCAGAGTATACCATCCATGATCTTTTCACAGTTTCTGAATTTGCAAGCTTCCTATAAAACATAGATGACTTTAAACAACGACGACTTCCATCATCATAAATCCTTGCTGATTTCCTAAAGTCAATGTTCAGAGTTTGACTGAAGTTTTCTGCAATGAAAGCATTACGTAGAGAATCTGGGATTACATTTGGCCATGAGGCAGGATCTTTTAAGACAAATCCTGTGGATGAAATGTCCGTTGAGACATTGAGAGGAGACACAAAAGAAGTAGATGCTGGCTGAGAAATAATGGAGGGAGGGCTTCCTGTATGATCTGACGTATCTGCAGATTCAACTGTACTGGTAACATCAGAAACTGTTTTCGTGAGCATGTCTGTGATCTTTCTGCAGCTTCCTACATCTTTCTTTTTCTGTTCTTCTTGAATTTTCTTCTTTCTTTTCTGTGACCCACTCGCATAAGAACGTCCAACATCACGTTCACGAGATGCCATAATGAGGATGTATCACTGTCTGTAATCATGCAAATACAAATTTTTCATTATCAATTATTATTAATTTTTTAATTATTATTAATTTTTTTTTTCTGTCAATTGGGGGGATATGGCCCTTGTAGCCCCCTTTCCTCTGGCTGCGCATCTAAAAATTCAAAACGTTACCAGAAAGGAGTCATATACAGAACTTTTACCATAGATTAGGTTAGTGATTTGGGCTACGAATATTTTACTAATTCATCCTCCTTGATCTCCAATTTACTTAAACAGAAATCATACTGAGTCCAAGAACAATGCACAATGGTATTTATATTACCATTTTCATAACTAAACTAATCATTATGTTTTGCATGATATATGGCCTACCACCATAGATAAGGACATGAGAATTAAAGAATGCAGGGACAATTTTCAGTTTCACCCAACCAACGATTTTCTGATGTGGCTTATGTGTTTCTGGGGAAATATGTAGTAAATTAATTGATGTTCTACATCACTTCCGTCGCAACTTGAAAACTAAGCATTTGCGACGGAAGTGATGTAGAACATCAATCAATTGAGATCTGTTATTGAAATGATAAAGACTTAAAGACAGGACAAAGTGCTTTTAAAACCTACAAACGGAAGTCAGTTTGCGTTTTTAGGTTTTTCTTTATAGTATTTTTACCAAAAATGCGTCTTTACTGGTCCATGCGTCTTTACTGGTCAAGTAACCCTATCAGGTACCTCCCTTAACATTTAGAGGCGAAAACAAACATTTATCCATACACATCAATGTCTATCAACAACACTTCAGTTAATTTGTCACAGTACAAGTCTAGATAACGTGTAATTACTACAGAAAATTGGAGAGGAATCTCCCATACTCACCCATTAGCGGGAAAACACAGCTGTTCTGATGTAAACAAAGGCGTGTTGAGTGTTGCCATCTATGGTTAGGTTTATTTATTTTTATTTTATTTTATTTCATTATTTATTTTTGTTTTGATTAATTTTTAAAAATCAATTTTACTCTCCAAACACTTGAACTTTTTAGGTAGGGACCCCTTTGCACTTGCACCATGTGCGCAGTCTTGGATGAGCCCCTGAACCCCTTGGACCGCGGGGCCCCCAAATGCGCGGGGGGCCCTAGTTTGGCGGTAAAATGCCTACGACGATGTTTGCCTATCGGCAGGAAGGCCGGTAATCCGGCCCTGAGGTCTTCTTCTGTGCTGCTTCCACTTTTGCAATTCAGGCTAGTTCGTGTTGGAGGAGCAGTGGTGTTGCAGGTCTTGAAATCGTGACCCCTCACAACCACAGGTCGTTCAGAACTTTTTGTCTTAACGGGGCAATCCTTAGTGTTGTGCATATACGAGTAGCAATTCCAGCAATGTTGGATATGGTAGTACCTTTATGCTTCAATGTAACTGGGGCTTATGTAGTAATAATATATGGCCAGACCCTCAGCCACAGCATGGACAGCCATGTTCACATCAGAAAAGGTGATTTTTTAAAATGGATTAAGTAGTAGGGATTTTGGTAATGCGCTCCATTGTGGCCCAAGATTTTGGTCTTCAATGGAGGTCTTGAGGTCATCATTAGGCTGAGAAGTAAGAAGCTTACCCAGTTTCTTGAGGAAGACAGTCTTCTTGGCCCTGAGAGTCGGAGAGGACATGACAGTAAAGCCTCGATCGGTGAAAATGGTGGTTGCGGTGGTGGCGAGTAGCTTTTCAAAAGCCTCAACATCATCATTGCACACGACAATGAAGGAATGCTGGAGCGTCAGAACAGTGCTAAACCTCACTAGCAAACCGCCCCTAACGGCAGCTGCAAGTGCAAGTTTTGAGGAATTGTTCACAGTTCCTCTGACACGATGTAAGTAGCTCATCGTGAAAAGATCAAGACGATGACAATGAAGGTAAAGGTTTCCCTCCCCACTGGGGATCGTAGGGAAACTGGAAAGATGAGTCAGAGCTTCTAACTGTACAGAGCGAGGTCTACATAACGAATTTGACAACTCGGTTCATGCTGCATGGACTGGTAGACGATCGAGTAACATGCCAGGATGATGGTGGAAACAAACAAGCAAGTTTTGGGTCCCGGATACTTACTGTGTTTTCTCTTAGTGTACTCATGGCGCCCCGGCTTTTCATTTGTGGTATGTTGCAGTCTGCTTATTCCTTTGTTTTCGTAGGGAGTGATTTCTGCGTGCAAATTTGGGAGCAGTCCCTCAAGGATTTTTCCAGGTGTAGATTATGACGCATCTTTCCCACCTGCATCCCAGGAAGTACATGTCAAGCCTTCAAACTTTCTCAGTAATTAATGTGATTGGCTCAATTAATACTTAAATTGAAGGTTTTCCGTAAATTCAAGACATGAAATTTCACCTGCCTTGAATGAAGCTCTTACTGTTCAGCAGTATTCAAGCCTAGAGAGAACAAATGCCTTAAAGAGGATCATCATTGGCATTATATCCTTTGTTCTAAAAGTTCTTATTATACATCCTTTCATTTTTCTCGCAGATGTGATAGTGACACTGTTGTGATCCTTGAAGGTGACATCCTCTGATATTATCACTCCCAAGTACTTCACATTACTTTTTTCGCTCTATTATGTGGTTAGAATTTGCTGTATACTCCGTTCTATCTATTATTTCAAAAAACTACATCGATCCTAGCACTAATATCATTAATATTCCAAACGAAATTCCTGCTTAGAATAACAATGGCACGATTTTTGTGTTAATAGGTAAACATATGTTTACCTATTAACACAAATAGGTAAACATATGTTTACCTATTAACACAAATAGGTAAACATATCAAACATAAAATAGAATAAGTTCTTAAATTTAACCTTAACAATTGCCTTTTTTTTCTTTTACTATAAGTAATACTATCAGTTTCAACTTTAATATTTCTATTGATAGAAAACTGTCTGAAAGTTTGAAGTTCACTTTCTAGGTATATAACATACATATAGGAAATCCATTGTTAGGTTTAAAAAATAATTGGGTAAATGTTGGGGTGGGGTTTGAGTTGAGATTGACCTGCTTGGCATGGACCAGCATGCATATGCATCTGACCTTGTCGCATACATATTATAATATATATATATATATATGTATGTATATATATATATATATATATATATATATATATATATATATATATATATGTATATATATATATATATATATATATATATGTATGTATGTATACATATATATATATATACATTATATATATATATATATATATATATATATATATATTATATATATATATATATATATATATATATATATATATATCTCTATATATATATATAGATATATATATATATATATATATATATATATATATATGTCGTGCCGAATAGGTAAAACTGGTCAGTTAGCAAGAACTCATTTAAAATAAAGTTTTTTCTAAAATTTTCTCTCATACGTTTCAAGATATATTTTTCATTTATGTTAATGCAAAAATAAATAATTTTGTACCAAAAGTACCTTAGAAAACTTACCTAATCTTATTATAACGCAATTTAATTTAACATAATCCAACTAAATATATTTAAGGTAAGTTAACAATAATTTAATAAACAAACAATGAAATTACTGCATACACAAATTTTCGTTCTCTTCCACAGCAGGACTCGAACCTGCAAACTCTGTATCAGTCTACAGTACTTTACCACGGAGCCAGCCTTTAGATAAGTAAGGCACCTAGCCGTAGCTAGACGATGTTACCCCATACCCCGAGGCACCAGGCTTGTTTTCAAAGTTATTTCATCAAATTCTGCCACAAGCAGTGGACAGTGAAAGAGGTTTGCAATGCTTAACAAATTATTTACATTGTCTCTTCGTCCTCTGAGGTCTGGCTCCATGGTAAAGTACTGCACACTCTGATACAGAATTTGCAGGTTCGAGTCCTTCTATGGACGTAGAGACAATGTTTGTAAATAATTTCGCCTGTGTGCGAATTGTTAAGCATTTCAAATCTCTTTCTTTGTCCACTGCATGTGGCAGGATTTGATGAAGTAACTTTGAAAACAAGCCTGGTGCCTCGGGGTAACATCGTTTAGCTACGGCTAGGCGCCCATACTTATCTGAGGTCTGTCTCAGTGGTAAAGTACTGTAGACTGATACAGAGTTTCCAGGTTCGAGTCCTTCTATGGACGTAGAGACAATGCAAATAATGTTGCCTGTTTGCGAATTGTTAACCATATAAATATATATATATATATATATATATATATATATATATATATATATATATATATATATATATATATATATATATATTGTGTGTTATTCAGGCTCTTAAAGTCTGGAAAATGCTCAGCAACAGGCAGCGTAACAGACTGGAAACTTAAATATGATAGCTGGATTACAAACCTCGATGAGACAGGTATCGCTCACAACACTTTCAATGTGTTTCAGTCTCACTACAGCCCTGCTCCTATCCTTCTTCATACCTAGCTCTCTATCACAGCTCTTCCTCCTGGCTTGCAATGATTATTACTTTGTGGAAAAAGACACTTATGTACAGTTCAGGACATTAGGGCTGAACATTGAAATGGTATAAAATACCGTCAGGTATTTTATACCATTCAATGTTCACTCTGTCAGACACTGAAACACAAGGGTATCTTGGTACAGACCTGAAATCAACTTTGTCAACTTCTACTAGTGAGAATGGCTGGATTTGAGAGGGACCTGACCTTCCAACGACTACATTCTTACCTCTACTAGTGGTATACATCTCACCTCCTGGCGTTATATAAGGCTCCATCCTGTCACTTCAACTCCATATTGTTTCAGACTATGGAACAATACTCTTCTCCAGACTGAGGGACTGACCACCTCAAAACTTCAAGGGTGATGGACTGATTACATCGTCTTCAAGTATCTTCTGCTTCTATCAACTTTTCCGTACTCGACTGAAGAAGCCTACTGTGTAGGCGAAACGTTTCGAAATAAAGATACCTAACTGTTGCATATGTGTCTTACCTAACACACATTAGGGCTAAAGAAACCACTCGTGGAGAAACGTTACCCTTAATAAATGTCCTGAACTGCACGTGTCTTCTTCCACATCTCGTCGGTATCACTATATCATTTCTTGACTACTGCATTACGTTATATGCCTCCCATACTTTGAGGAGCAGGTTTGTGTATGTGCGTTATTACCTATAGTGTCGCAAGTTTGTGTGAGCAATAGTGTACCTGATATGGGTTTCTGATTTTCTCTGTGAATTTCCAAGCTTTGTGGTAATTGTACATAGTTACGAAAGTTATATAAACGTATGTATACGACAGACGTACACGTTGCTTTCCGTTTGATTGGTTGTAGAGTCGCGCAGTTTTTTTTTTTTCATCTTTTAGTTTAGTCCACCCGCACATAGAAAATCCCATTCACTAAGAAGTTGCATGCCCTCACATTATCCGTTTATTCTTTATTTACATAGTTTCATTTGCTGCATGAGGCTACTGCTTAAAATTATGTGGCGTTTAGAACAATTATTTCAAGAAGAGATAATGGAAAATTCTCATAACCCAGTGATATCACAATAATATCACAAGATATTAAAGATGTCATTAAATTTAAAATGTGAACTTACTGAGACTAACCCTATTGGGTACCATTCTTCTATATTTCGTCATCATTAATATTTTGAAGCCTATCAGAAACATTTAGTAATATGAATAAATATTATTATTTATTCAATAAGTGGCACACATTAACACCACTAATGAAGGCGTCAGGAAGCCACACCAATGCTCAAAATTTGAAACCGATCGGAAAACATATTCTCCAGTTATGGCATGGATTCCAAAGAATCCAAGTTTTTTTTTTTTACCTATTTTACTAGATTTACGAATTTACACTCACATGAACAAAATTTAATGGATACTATCCTGGCAGATTGTTAAATACCCAGATGTTGCACACATGTCTAATTCTTCAAATCAAATTTATTTAGCGTGATTTATCGGCAATAAAATTTTCACACTATTTTACACATGAAATAATCCTGTACATAATTTCCCTCACAACTGAATTATCAAGGAAGGTGACAGCGTGTATCCAGCGTGTTCCCATTCCCCTCGTAATAGGCTGTGGCCTACCATGAGAATTTACTAAATAGTTCTATCTAACAATGGTGTCCTGATGCAATTTAGTGAATTAATATGTGCAATCAAGTAAATTGTAAATCACCTTGTAGCATAATTTTGCAAGGTTTATATGACGATACGTAGCATAAAATAAATTATATATAAATGATTCATAATTTATGATAAATGCTGTAATAAAGTTTCATGGCTTGACTGTATAGTTGCATGTTAACGCAGCTAATATGCATGTTAACGATAGCTTGAACTTGTGTGAGCTGCTCGTTAACCAGAACGTAATTAATGCGGGTAATCCCATGAAAAAAAAAAATCAGCGCATTAAAACACTAATATTTGGTAATAGATACTGGGAATATGTATTCCCAAGTATCTATTTTTATATATATATATATATATATATATATATATTTTATTGAGAGCACATCTTGTACAGACAAAATACATATATATAGTATAACACTGTGGAGAACAATAAGTATATACATAAATTATCACACACCCACACGTTGTTGGACACAGGAGAAACAACCCGTCACAGACAAAAACAAAAAAGAAAGACCATCAAGCACACTGTGGAAAATTGCATTTATCTGAATGTAACTAATTATGTACATAACAGTAAATGAAAACAAAGATAATTATTATATATCAATGTTACATAGACAAGTAGGAATTTGGGACACCTAGGTCGCAAAAAATGTCCCCCTTCGATACCTACCACTGTCATAACGACAAGTTGCTCTGGACCTATTAATTAAATGAAATATACATACACCAGGAATACTGGTAAATATATAAATTTTTGGACTGTATATTAAAAATAATAAATGGTTATATATATACACAATTACATAACAGAAGGAAAATATATCTTAATATCACTCACCAATTTGACTGGAGATTAATGTGTATCATACTCAGAAAACCTCACTCTAATTAATCTATGAAAATAATGCTGGCCAGAATTACACACAAACCTAGAGAGCTTATCTGAGGTTCCTGGAGCTGTGTTGTCCAGTCGCCTGACACTCAAATTATGCAGGAATGCACATCCAACAATTTCGCCTCCTATTTGAGAGGTGTCAGCCCAATTTCAACCTCTAGAGCACGAAAATTCCTACCCATCACACCAACGTTGTACACAATTCAAAACCAAGATGGCCAGACTCGTCTGCGCAGACGCAGGCTTTCCGTTTTCTATGACATAAATATTATTAAATACAGTATGGCCATCTATTTACATACAAATACTGAATTTCTGGAAAATATATACAGTATTTTCCACACACACTATACATCACTCAAGCCACCTATCAGTATATATAAGAAAAGCACATGGAATTATCACACCATACTCATGTAGGTGTAAGTACAAAAAACAGCACACACATGTATTATTGTAAAAGAAACACACATTCCTAATAAAAAAAACCTTTCTTGGGAGTAAGTCTTACAGAAGTATCTGTGAACACTAAAATGGTATAAAATACCGACAGATTGTTAGGTAAGACACATATGCAACAGATACCTAACTGTTGCATATGTGTCTTACCTAACAGAAGTATCTGTATCCGCCGGAGGTACACACACCTCTGCGAAGTACACTGGCCACAATTACTAAATTATCATATTGTTGTACACATACATAGACTTATGATCACATATCGTCATGCATAGTAAAGGCTATCAACAAATCAAGTTCACAACACAGGCTTCCATAACCTAATGCGAACACATAAATAAAAACTACTCTATCACAACCTTTTCACTGCACAAAAGTCAACATGCAAAGCAAAGGTGTATACAAGAGACACTATCAAGTTGTAAATTCAGTCACTCCAACACTCCTTACCCCCCTCTTCCCCCCCCCCAACATTTGGGCAACCGCCCACTTTCTCTCATCATTACACATAACCCTGTCACACAGTCTTCTAGCCGTACATGAGCATATAACCTGTCACAGCGCGACAGTTTCACAATCACTACGATCCTCACACAAGCATCCTTACAGCATACATGCGTACATTACCTTTAAAAAAAATATACACCTCCACCCTCTAATATATGTGATGGTAAGTGACCAAGCAAGTACATAGAGAGTAATGCAGTCATCATCCCGTGGGACACGTATGCAAAAGTAGAAACCGATGATCCCTATACCCAAACTGGATGGCACTTTTAGTCCGGCTGTCATCAAGCCCACTGGAAGCCCGGATGACAGTCCCAATCCTTGCCCCAGCCATGACAACCCCCCCCCCCACTACAAAGCTAGTAAGATCCCAACAGTTAAACCACGATAACCTGCGGGGAAGGCTCCCTCCCACCGCGATCCATACATTTCCCTATTCCTGCAAACCGTCCTATAGAAAGTAGCTGCCATTACCCGTTTCCTCGCAACCCAATCCCCATTCCCACGCATACCCCACGACACGTACACAAAATCTACCAATAAATATGCCAATGCTCGTTGCGTACTCTCTGGCACCCCTCCTACATCCAAAACACTGGTATGCCCCCCCTCCCACTCGTGTCACTAGCCTACTCATCCAATCCCGAACATTCCCCAAACGTTTGCAAAAATACACCGCATGATATGCCGTATCCTCTCCACCACACACCCCACACCCTCTCCTCCGTTACTCGTCTCACCCGTAGAACCGCTCCTGATGGCAAAATGCCATGCAGGAGGCACCCGAGGCCTGAGCTTCAACTTACGAAACCGACACCAAATATCTCCCCATTCATACATGGGGTATATTCCCTCCACCGGCACCACCACCCGGCTCCCAATCACTCTCGCCAACACCCCCACGCGGATCTTGCCAGGCTCCCGTAGGACCATGAGGGTACGCAGCACCTCCTCACATTCCCTCAACTCTGCACCCACATACCACCTCTTCGCTCCCTCATACAGAAGCTTTAACCCCCCACACTCCCCCGACTCGTACATACTCCCTTCGTAAGTAAACACATTTTACCCAACGCCGCAGATCCAATAACCCTAACCCTCCCTGACGTTCCGGCAGCATTACCACCTCCCTCCTCAGCCAATCAGGGTAAACTGCCGCCACGTGCCAAACCTTACTGTATAGTAACGTGTTTACCACGATGACCCTCTGCAACAATGTCAAATGGTATGGTCGCAAACTCCCCAATCTATGCTGCACCCGTTCCACAATACCCTCGGAGTTCACCTCTCTCGACCGCACTTGATCCTCCATAAACACTATGCCACATATCTTTAAGCTATCTACTACCCTCCACTCCACACCAGCATCCCAATCTCCCTGCCAGTTGTAAGGTAAGACACATATGCAAGAGTTAGACAACTTTATTCCGAAACGTTTCGCCTACACAGTAGGCTTCTTCAGTCGAATACAGAAAGTAGGCAGGAACAGTAGAGATGTGAAGACGATGTAATCAGTCCATCACCCTTGAAGTCGTAGAATTTGAGGTTGTCAGTCCCTCAGCCTGGAGCAGTTCAGTTCCATAGTCAGAAACTATCTGAAGATCAAGCGACAGTGCAGAGACTTAAATACTGTCGGAAGGAGAGGTGCAGAGTAGTAGTAGTAGTAGTGAAAATGTACCCACTGAGGGGTCATGTCTCTCTCAGATCCAACCCTTTTTCACTTGAAAAGCTTGTCCAAGGTGTTTTCTGTACCAAGATGCCATGTGTTGCAGTGTCTGACAGGATGAACATCAAAATGGTATACAATACCGACAGGTTGTAAGGTAAGACACATATGCAACAGTTAGACAACTTTATTCCGAAACGTTTCGCCTACACAGTAGGCTTCTTCAGTCGAATACAGAAAGTAGGCAGGAACAGTAGAGATGTGAAGACGATGTAATCAGTCCATCACCCTGTTCCTGCCTACTTTCTGTATTCGACTGAAGAAGCCTACTGTGTAGGCGAAACGTTTCGGAATAAAGTTGTCTAACTGTTGCATATGTGTCTTACCTAACAACCTGTCGGTATTGTATACCATTTTGATGTTCATCATGTCAGACACTGCAACACATGGCATCTTGGTACAGAAAACACCTTGGACAAGCTTTTCAAGTGAAAAGGGTTGGATCTGAGAGGGACATAACCTCTCAGTGGCTCCATTTTCACTACTACTACTACTCTGCACCTCTCCTTCCGACAGTATTTAAGTCTCTGCACTGTCGCTTGATCTTCAGATAGTTCCTGACTATGGAACTGAACTGCTCCAGGCTGAGGGACTGACAACCTCAAATTCTACGACTTCAAGGGTGATGGACTGATTACATCGTCTTCACATCTCTACTGTTCCTGCCTACTTTCTGTATTCGACTGAAGAAGCCTACTGTGTAGGCGAAACGTTTCGGAATAAAGTTGTCTAACTGTTGCATATGTGTCTTACCTAACAACCTGTCGGTATTGTATACCATTTTGATGTTCACCTCCCCTTTTCCCACTCCCCCACAGATACGTGCCTCAATGAGTCTATAAAAAGGGTTCCCAAGTATCTATTACCAAGCCTAATATTTGCTTTTTGCTAGTTTCCCATAGATCACTGCTAGTAACTGCTGCTTCTGATATATTCAATATTATAGCAGTCATGCTAACGGTTTTAATTTCTGGGTTCGAAGGTAACCAACTTGGTTTGATTTGTACTGAGGTATTAAAACTTTTATACTCAACTTTCAGAGAGGTATCACGGGTGCTCGGATCCTCCCTCAGGTGCCTCTCACTCTCTGAAATGGTACACACCACAATGGGACCTAGATAATTATATAAATATATTGAATATCGTAAGAAGACTGGATTGTAAACGGGAAAAATTGTTAAAACACTCCCAATCCTATATTCGCTCCAGCAATAATTTTTGTCAGTAAATGGGAAAAATGCATGCGTAAAGTATTCACTAACAACTTCCCATAGAAGCTGTCTGTTGGTGTGGTAAAATTGCTTTCCCCTGCAGGTTATTAACTCTTCCAAGCCGCCCAAAATAGCTAGCATACCTGTACGTCTAGAGGGAACTTGAGAGCCAGATCGTTTTAGCTCCTGATACCACAGCCATAGAGTAATTCTAAAGTTGTATTGTTACACTTTAGCTGAAATTAGTCAAGTATTTATTCCTGTACCGGACTATGGAGCCAAATACACTTTTATACATCAAGCAGCATGAGCTTTTTGGAGAATCACTTT
>NW_027197880.1:0-53113 GCF_038502225.1 Cherax quadricarinatus
GTGCCTTGTGTTATGGTCATGTGTTCTGTTGAGGTTGGCAAGGAGATGTTTGAGGGGAGGGTTAATATCAGAGTTAAGTGTTCTATGTATGTAATAGGTGCAGTAATAAGTATGGATGTTTTGTATGGTGAGTAGGTTTAGTGTATTGAATATTGGTGGAGTGTGCTGCCTGTAGTGAGAATTTGTTATCATTCTAACTGCAGCCTTTTGTTGGGTAATTAGTGGTCTGAGATGGTTAATTGTTGTTGAGCCCCATGCACAAATTCCATAGGTGAGATAGGGGTAAATAAGAGAGTGATATAGGGCCAGGAGGGCTGACTGTGGAACATAGTACCGTATCTTCGATAGTATGCCTACAGTCTTGGAAATTTTCTTAGAAATTTGATGTATATGTGTATGAAATTTGAGTCTATTATCAAGGTGGATTCCTAAGAATTTTCCCTCTGTTAGTTTTGTGATAGGTGATCCATTTATCATTATGTTAAGAGGGACATCTGTAGCTCTGTTACCAAACTGAATGAAGTAGGTTTTGTCAATGTTTAGTGTAAGTTTGTTAGTCCTCATCCAGGTAGATATTTTCTGTAATTTGGTATTTACAGTATTGGCTAGCGTGACTGGGCTCGGGTGAGAGAAGACGTATGTAGTGTCATCTGCAAATAGTGTGGGTTTGAGTAATTGCAAAGCATTTGGAAGGTCATTTATGTATAGGAGAAAGAGAAGAGGGCCAAGGACACTTCCCTGTGGGACACCAACTGTAATTGGTTGTGCAGAAGAGTTTGCCCCATTTGCGTACACATATTGGCTTCTGTTGCTGAGGTAAGACTTGAGGTAGTTGAGGGAGTGCCCTCTTATACCATAGTGTGACAATTTTACGTGGAGCAAGTCATGGTCAACTGTATCAAAAGCTTTACGTAAGTCAATGAAGATCCCCAGTGGGACTTCTTTTTTCTCTATTGCAGTGTATATATGTTCTAGCATGTGTATAATAACATCATTAGTATTTTTATTAGGCCTGAATCCAAATTGGCAGGGGTTGAGTATGTTTTGGGAGATAAGGTAGGAGTAGATTCGTTTATGAATTAATTTTTCGAAGATTTTTGAGAGAGGGTGTAAGTTGGATATTGGCCTATAGTTATTCAACTCTGTTTGGTCTCCTCCTTTGTGGATCGGGGTGACCCTTGCTATTTTGAGTACTGTAGGGAAGGTGGAGGATTCAATGGATTTGTTAAAGAGTGTTGCAATGATTGGTGATAGCACTTGTGACACTTTTTTGTATATAAGGGGTGGTAAGGTATTTAAATCTCCTGCCTTGTTTTTTAGTGCGTTGATAATAAGGGAGACTTCATATGGGTTAGTCGGAGCTAGGAACAGTGTGTTTGGGTAGTTGCCGGTGAGGTAGTCATTTGGTGGGGTATCTGAGCTTGGGATTTTATTGGCAAGGTTTTGTCCTATAGTGGAGAAGAAATCATTGAGTCTGTTTGCTGTTTCTGTTGGTGGGAGTTGGGGTTCATCTGTTTTTGCTAATTTTATTTCGCTATTTCGTGATATCTTTTTTGTTCCCAGAATTTCTGATAGGGTTTTCCAGGTCTTTTTTATATCACCTCGTAAGTTGGATAATCTGTTCTCATAATACAACTTTTTTGCCCTTCTTATCAGGCTGGTTAGGATTGACGAGTAACGTTTTGTTTGGTCTCTGGTTATGTGACCCATTCTGTACTGTTTTTCATATTGGTGTTTTGTATTTATGGATTTGAGAATGCTGGGTGTTAGCCAGGGACTGTTCAGTCTCTTTGCTGTCATCTGTTTAGTTTTTTTAGGGCAGTGCTTGTTATAGAGGTATTGGGTTTTTTTTAGAAAATTATTAATACATTCGTCAATATCTGTATAGGTTTCTAGCTCAGTGTGCCAATCAATGTTTGCTATTGCTGTTGTGAAGTTATTAATGGCTGCCTCATTGTGAAGTCTGAAGGTGACTTTAGTAGTGTCTTGGGGTAGTTTACCAAGAGTTGTTATGAGGAAAGTAGGGTAGTGGTCTGTGGTATTATCTGTAATTATGCCTGATTTTAAAGGGGATATGGTGTTGGTCCAGATGTGGTCAAGTAGGGAAACACTAGTCTCTGTAACTCTTGTAGGTTTTGTTACTGTTGGTAGTAACATACAGTTACTCATTGTGTTTGTGAATTCAGTAACGTGTGGGTCCTGGTCTTGCAGGAGATTTATATTGAAGTCACCTGAGAGTAGTAAGTGATCTTTGTTCATGCGTGCATCAGTTATCATACTTCCTAGATTTTGACTAAATTGGCTAATGTTTGACTGTGGAACTCTGTAGATGTTTATCAATGTGAGAGGTTTTTGTAGGTACTTTGATTTGAATTTAGCTATTATATATTCCCCATGTTCATCCCTTGTGCAAGTATTAGTGATACATTCTAGTTGGTCTGAGTAGTATATGGCTGTGCCACCCCCTTGTTGATCTGGCCTACAGTTGTGTATGGCTGTGTAACCAGGAATGGCATAGACATCTGTACTATCAGGCTTTAGCCAGGTTTCAGTTAGTGTAATGATGGACATATTGGCATGTAAGGAATTTAGTAATGCTATGAGGTCATCGTAATGCTTGCTTAAAGATCTGATATTGTAGTTAAATATAGTTATGTTGTTGTTGGCACTGAGAAGTGCCTTTGATTGTTCTGCAGTGTAGTAATTACAGTTACTGTTTGATTCATTTAAGTCATTAAATAAGAGGTTGGTATCAGGATCAATGCTTGTAATCATAAGATTTGTAGTGAATCTATAGTTTGAATTAAGTATAAAACAAAGTAAATAGTCTTAAGCTAAAAAATAGCACCTGGATTATTTAACAAATGTAAAATAATGAGCTAAGGGACTAATACAAATGAAGTGATGATCAAATAGTGGAGCTTGGGAATATGATAGTAGGTAGTACTATAAAGGTAATTTTTTAAAGTTAGAATTATAGTATAAAATTATAATATAAAAGGGACTAATATAGGTTGTGGTGACCAATAAAGTGGTAATCAAAAAAATGAGCTTTGGAATATAATGGCAAAATTGTGAACTAATTCTACTCTAGCACCTAAGAATAGCACCTTGATTATTTTAACAATTGTGAATATATAAACTAGGATAGTTATATAAAGCTAAAATAAAGGAGAAAACATATAAGGGACTAAAATTAAGTAATGGTAAGCAAAGTTAAATGGGCAGATGGTAGGAATTATAATATAAACTTATAATATAAAAATACAATTTGAAATGGTACTTGCAATTGCACTAGAGTCTGGTATAGGTTGTTGACAAGATCAAGATTATACCTAGATTTAAATTGACAAAATAAAATTCACAATTAAAGTACCAAAAGAATAATAGTAAAAAATAACAATGGTAATGTCTTGATTATAATATGATAGTAAGAGGGTAGACAGGTACACAGGTACAAGGGATAATATAAAGGTTGGGGTTGAATATAAAAACTTGAAAATTTGGCTACAAAATGTTATGAGAAGTATAAAATAATGTTTAATGTACAAAATTAAAATTGACTGGTAGTAAATATGGTGTTTAATAAAATTTTAGTAAGTAATAATGATTACAAAAAAGTGAAAAAGTAATGTTTATTTCATTCAATATTGCACTGGTAGTTATACTTGAGGTTATATGGCAGTACAAGGTAATTAAGAGTAATCTAGGATAGTAAATGTGGTATTAGTGGGGATTAGTGGGGATTAGTGTGGACGGTTACAAAGCATGGCTTGCTTCGGCAGTGTTTTAAAAATTGGGGTTGGAGAGTTGAAGGAGGAGGTCTTGCTTCTCCAGGAGGAGATTAGGAGGCTGAAGGTCCACCTCAATGGGGCTGGGAGAGAGTGTGAGGTGGCTGGAGTTGTGGGGAATGAGGCTTCTAGCAGCGAGGTGCAGTCTGTCTCTCGCTGTGAGGAGGCTGTAGTTGGGGTGGCAGCAACGGCTACCAGCAGTGAGGTGCAGCCCAGCACCTGCTACAAGTGGCGAGTAGTTCACAGTAATGGAAGGCGCATCAGAGTAAGGAAAGTTAAGAGTGAAGATCTGAAGGTAGGAAATCGCTTCTCTGTTCTTCAGGATGAATGTACTTCAGTGGCCAGTGAAGGTAAGGGTACTACTGCCCCTGCTAATGGAGGTAAGCGCATTCTTGTGGTTGGTGACTCTCAGGTAAGATACATTGACCGTGCTTTTTGTAATAGGAATAAGAAGATGAGAGATAGAGTGTGCTTCCCTGGAGCTGGTGTTGGAGACATTGTCAACAGGCTGGATAATATCATGTCAGGTAATGGGAGCAAGCCCATTATCTGTCTCAGTGCTGGTGGAAATGATATTGGGAAGGGTAGGAGAGAAGAGCTGCTAGATAAGTACAGGTCAGCTATAGATTTCATTAAGTCTAAGGGAGGGATCCCAATCATATGTAGCATCTTGCCTAGAAGGGGAGTAGGAAATGAATGGTTGTCTAGGGCAATTGGTGTAAATTGCTGGCTAGACAGATACTGCAAGGAACATGCAATCCCATTCATTGACAACTGGAACAACTTTTATGGCAAACATGATATGTATGCAAGGGATGGGGTACATCTCTCTGGGGCTGGGGTGGTAGCACTTGCAGACTCGATTGAGAAGGCCATTGGTGAAATGCCTATGATTTTAAACTGATGGAAGATAGAGGTATGGGTGTGTGTGGGAAACAAGCAGGTTGCAACACTTGGGTTGGAAACAGTAAATGTATAAAAGGCATTCAGCATGAAGTTATAAATAAAGACAATAGATCAGGTCAGCAAACAAAGGGGGACAGCAGAGGCCAGCAAGGGACTAGCTCCCTTAGGGTTTACTATACTAATAGCAGGAGTGTAAGAAATAAGATAGATGAGCTAAGATTAATTGCAAGTGCAGGAGACATAGATATTATTGCTATAACAGAGACCTGGCTCAATCTGAAAGATAGAGAGATGCCCTCTGAATGTCACATACAAGGCTATAAATTATTCCACACTGACAGGGTCAACAGGAAAGGTGGTGGAGTAGCGATGTATGTCAGAGACAATTTAAATTGTTGTGTTAGACAAGATATTAAATTAGAAGCGTCAGCCACTGAATCTGTTTGGTTACAGCTTCTCGAGGGCCGAGAAAAACTAATTTTGGGTGTGATTTACAGGGCCCCAAATCTTGATAGGGAGTGCAGTAAACTTCTATGGGACGAAATTCGTAAGGCATCTACATACGAAAATGTTGTGCTAATGGGAGATTTCAACTATAGACAGATTGACTGGAGCAATTTGACAGGAAATTTAGAGTCAGGTGACTTTCTTGATACGATCCAGGATTGTTTTTTAAAACAGTTTGTGACAGAGCCAACTAGGGGAAATAACCTCCTTGACTTGGTTCTTGCCAGTAGGGAAACACTAATTAATAATCTTGAGGTTAATGATGAGCTTGGGGAAAGTGATCACAAATCACTCAGTTTTAATATATCATGGAATTCCCCTAATAATGGCAATCAAGTCTCCGTCCCTGACTTTCGCTTGGCTGATTTCATAGGACTGAAAAATTACTTAGGTGGGCTGAACTGGAATGACCTGACTAAGGGTCAGGTAGGTGGTGATGGTTGCCGATATGATGCTTTCCAGGGCATAGTTCTAGCTGCTCAGTCAAATTATGTTCCAAATAGGGAAATCAGATCAAACAAAAATGATCCTAAATGGATGAACAATAGATTAAAATATCTGATTGGTCAAAAGAGAGGCATATATAGGCAAATCAAAAGAGGAGAGGGGCAATTGAGAAATCGATATATTCAGTTAAAGAGAGAAATAAAAAAGGGAATTAGAAAAGCAAAAAGAGATTATGAGGTTAAAGTTGCAAGAGAATCGAAGACTAACCCAAAAGGATTCTTTCAGGTATACAGAAGTAAGATCAGGGACAAGATAGGCCCACTCAAAAGTTCCTCGGGTCAGCTCACTGACAGTGATAAGGAAATGTGTAGAATTTTTAACACATACTTCCTCTCAGTTTTTACACAGGAGGATACCAGCGATATTCCAGTAATGATAAATTATGTAGAACAGGACGATAATAAACTGTGTACTATTAGGGTCACAAGTGACATGGTCCTTAGGCAAATAGATAAATTAAAACCTAACAAATCCCCAGGCCCTGATGAACTGTATGCAAGGGTTCTAAAGGAATGTAAAGAGGAGCTTAGCACACCTTTGGCTAATCTTTTCAACATATCACTACAAACTGGCATGGTGCCAGATAAGTGGAAAATGGCAAATGTGATACCTATTTTCAAAACAGGTGACAGGTCCTTAGCTTCGAACTATAGACCAATAAGCCTAACCTCCATAGTGGGAAAATTTATGGAATCGATAATTGCCGAGGCAGTTCGTAGCCACCTTGAAAAGCATAAATTAATCAACGAATCTCAGCATGGTTTTACAAAGGGGCGTTCCTGCCTTACGAATTTATTAACTTTTTTCACTAAGGTATTTGAGGAGGTAGATCATGGTAATGAATATGATATTGTGTATATGGACTTCAGTAAGGCTTTTGACAGGGTCCCACATCAGAGACTATTGAGGAAAATTAAAGCACATGGAATAGGAGGAGAAATTTTTTCCTGGATAGAGGCATGGTTGACAAATAGGCAGCAGAGAGTTTGCATAAATGGGGAGAAATCAGAGTGGGGAAGTGTCACGAGCGGTGTTCCACAGGGGTCAGTGTTGGGCCCCCTGCTGTTCACAATCTACATAAACGACATAGATGAGGGCATAAAGAGCGACATCGGCAAGTTTGCCGATGACACCAAAATAGGCCGTCGAATTCATTCTGACGAGGACATTCGAGCACTCCAGGAAGATTTGAATAGACTGATGCAGTGGTCGGAGAAGTGGCAGATGCAGTTTAATATAGACAAATGCAAAGTTCTAAATGTTGGACAGGACAATAATCATGCCACATATAAACTAAATAATGTAGATCTTAATATTACGGATTGCGAAAAAGATTTAGGAGTTCTGGTTAGCAGTAATCTGAAACCAAGACAACAGTGCATAAGTGTTCGCAATAAAGCGAATAGAATCCTTGGCTTCATATCAAGAAGCATAAATAATAGGAGTCCTCAGGTTGTTCTTCAACTCTATACATCCTTGGTTAGGCCTCATTTAGATTATGCTGCACAGTTTTGGTCACCTTATTACAGAATGGATATAAATTCTCTGGAAAATGTACAAAGGAGGATGACAAAGTTGATCCCATGTATCAGAAACCTTCCCTATGAGGATAGACTAAGGGCCCTGAATCTGCACTCTCTAGAAAGACGTAGAATTAGGGGGGATATGATTGAGGTGTATAAATGGAAGACAGGAATAAATAAAGGGGATGTAAATAGTGTGCTGAAAATATCTAGCCTAGACAGGACTCGCAGCAATGGTTTTAAGTTGGAAAAATTCAGATTCAGGAAGGATATAGGAAAGTACTGGTTTGGTAATAGAGTTGTGGATGAGTGGAACAAACTCCCAAGTACCGTTATAGAGGCCAGAACGTTGTGTAGCTTTAAAAATAGGTTGGATAAATACATGAGTGGATGTGGGTGGGTGTGAGTTAGACCTGATAGCTTGTGCTACCAGGTCGGTTGCCGTGTTCCTCCCTTAAGTCAATGTGACCTGACCTGACTAGGTTGGGTGCATTGGCTTAAGCCGGTAGGAGACTTGGACCTGCCTCGCATGGGCCAGTAGGCCTTCTGCAGTGTTCCTTCGTTCTTATGTTCTTATGTTCTAGACAAGTAATGGTTATTAAATGTCAAAATTGTTAAGAGTAAATTGAAATTTTAGTAAAAATGATATTTATTAATTTTAGTAAGTAATATCAATTGATAGTATTTAAAAAAAAATATGAGGTAGTAATATGGACAGAGAAAGTATCAATTCAGCTAATGTTTAAGCGAACAATAGTAAATAACAAAATCACATAAGGCATTGAATTGAAGTATAATAGTAGGGATAACTCAGTAACAGTCCCAGATTTTTGCTTAGCAGATTACAATGGGCTTAGAGAACACTTATCGTCTGTTGACAGGGGTAACGAAGAGAGCTATCAGTATGACAATTTTCTGAACACTCTACATGCTGCTCAAAGAATGTTTATCCCGTATAAAGAAATTAGATCAAATAGAAATGACCCAAAATGGATGAATAATAGGCTGAAATATCTACTAGGGCATAAGAAAGGAATTTATAGGCGTATCAAAAGAGGCGAGGGTCATCTTTTGAATCAATGTATTGACATTAAGAGGGATATTAAAAAGGGGATAAGAAAAGCTAAAAGGGACTATGAAATTAAAGTTGCTAGGGATTCGAAAACTAACCCAAAAAGTTTTTTCCAGGTTTAAGAGCAGGGGTCACAACCTTTCCTAACAGTACCTCTTGTACACTCCTACAACACACTGGTCTCTGACCTTTGTATATTCTTCCTTTAGCACAATTCACCCTGCAGTGGTCTATGACCTTTTCAGTTTTAGCACTTAGTTTGATTATATTACTGCTTCTCCTCACTCAACAACAGAGTTCCGTTCCTAAGACCATGTTGGTATACAAATTTATCGCTAAGTGAGGAGCATAATATAATGATAGTGGGTTTGTGTCAACCATGTTTGACATTGTTTTAATGTCATCTTTGCTCCATTTATTACATTTCTGGTATATTTTTAAATGTTTATATAGTAGTGTACTGTATATTGTAATAAACAGAGTAGAGGAAATGAGCTCTAATATACATTATTTAGGTATGCATACTGGTCAGAGAGCCCATCGTAAGTCCGAGGTGTCGGTAAACGAGTACGTCGCTAAGTGAGGAGAGGCTGTATTAATATTATTATACTCCAAGAATATAATAAAAATTAAATATGTTTGTGTTGAAGTCATATTGTTTACTCAATTATTAGTTAACATAATACACACAACTTGTGCTTTATCTGGAAGATCTTTACAGACAAACATTTAAGTGACAATTTTATTTAGTGAAGCATGTGACAATAAAGAAAAAAATCTTTTTTTAGTTGAGTATGTTGTGTTGGTAATTGTGGGAAATTGTACTATACTGACTCAAGTTTCTATTGCAGACGTATTTTGTGGAAGACTACCAGGTTGTGTCTTGCCAGACACTATATCTTCAGTACTTAAAGAAGCACCAGTGTAAGTGTCTTGAGCAACAACTGATATTGCAGAAGTATTTTGTGCAAGACTACCAGGTTGTGTCTTGCCAGACACTATATCTTCAGTACTTCAAGAAGCACCAGTGTAAGTGTCTTGAACAACAACTGATATTGCAGAAGTATTTTGTGGAAGACTACCAGGTTGTGTCTTGCCAGACACTATATCTTCAGTACTTCAAGAAGCACCAGTGTAAGTGTCTTGAACAACAACTGATATTGCAGAAGTATTTTGTGGAAGACTACCAGGTTGTGTCTTGCCAGACACTATATCTTCAGTACTTAAAGAAAGACAACAGGTGTTCTTCTTGTGAATTTTTAATTATCTATTACTAATTAAACAAATGTGCTTTTGATATTGGGAATTCTATCTAAAAATGCATGGCATTTAATTCTTTGAGGGTTCGTTTTGTAGTTCTATGACTTTTAAGCCGGGGTCCAAGCTGTAGTACTACATCATGAGCTCAGCTTACTCAGATAAGCTGTGAGCAGTAAATTTGGGTCTAAATATGAGAGAATGAATCTCTGTGGTAAGTGTGCACCATATAAAACAAAGCCTGCAGCAGGCAGTGCATAATGAGACAAAAAAGTGCAACTGTGTTTTTGGATTAAAACAGCAAATTTTTGGTGTATTTTCATGTTTTTTATAGTAGCATTCACTGTTTCTTGGTCTCATTTGATAGAAGATGTATTACAGATATGTTTTTGATGGATTTTAGTACTGAAAATAACTTGAAATTGAGTTCAGTGTAGTAGAACTGTTCAATTTTTGCTGATATTAGAGGGTAAACAATCACATCACGTGTCCAATACACATCAGCTGGTGGGTTTAATGTGTGCTGCTGTATGCACTGATATTATTTATATAGTTATTACAATATTGCATAACAGTAACTTTTCTATTTTTTGTGTGCATAAAAATAATTTGTGAATAAAAAATCAAAATGAAATTCATCTGTAGAGCCTACAGATGTAACTAATAAATAGTGGAAATGTTAGTTTAGTGCATTAATTATTCTGGACCCTATTCTAAAATTGGAATATTTAGAATTTTGTGTGAAATTGGCTGCATTACCAATTTCCAATCACTTGATTGGGAAGTTGAAATAGTTGATTTGGGCAATTTTATGTGCTCAGTAAATAATGTGGAACACATACTAGTGAAATAGCTAAGAATTTGGTCTAATGGAACTATGTAATTGGCCAAAAACATGACTAAAAGTGGGCAAAATTGCCAATGCATAAATATTTCTGACACAGCAAAGTTTGCAGGGGTATAACCTCATCAATTCTTTATAAAATTTTGTACTTATTATTTTATTACCTTTAGGAAAAGATTCTCTATGATTTCATAAGAAAAAAAACAATATTTTTTAGACCCTGTGGGGAATTTTCACATTATGGGTCTGAACCCTCAAAGGGTCAATAAGAAAATACAAGTTAGTAGTTTCGTAATTAACAATTTTCAGAAAAATTTGTTTAGACACAAGTGCAAATAATAATATTGTTGAGTGTATCTGCAGTGTTCTAGTACAAACATTAATGTTTTAACACAAAACAAAAATTATGATAGTGTTTTAACAAACAATATAAACTTTAATAGTGCTCATAATAAGTAGACAAAGTTTTGCCTAAATAAATCTTAAGATGGGAATATGTTCAGTAAGGAAAATCATGTGTTCATTATCCAAAATAGTTAAAAAAAAAAAATCATGAAATAGACATAGATTAATTATATCACTGTTGTATGACTAAAATATTTTAAATGAAATACCTTCATTTAAAAAATATGGGAAAACATAAAGAACATAAACCATATCAATGTTCTGAGTGTCTGAAATGTTTTAGTCAAAAAAGTCATCTTGTGTCACATGTGAGAGTACATACAGGAGATAAACCATATGAATGTTCAGAGTGTTTGAAATGTTTTAGTAAAAAAGAAAATCTTGTGACACACATGAGAGTACATACAGGAGATAAACCATATGAATGCACAGAGTGTTTGAAATGTTTTAGTGTAAAATGTAGTCTTGTGAGACATATGGGAGTACATACAGGAGATACACCATATCAGTGTTCTGAGTGTGTGAAATGTTTTAATGTAAAAAGTCATCTTGTGAAACATATGAGAGTACATACAGGAGATAAACCATATCAGTGTTCTGAGTGTCTGAAATGTTTTAATCAAAAAACCAGTCTTTTGAGTCATATGAGAGTACATACAGGAGATAAACCATATCAGTGTTCTGAGTGTCTGAAATGTTTTAATCAAAAAAGCAATCTTGTGACACATATGAGAGTACATACAGGAGATAAACCATATCAGTGTTCTGAGTGTCTGAAATGTTTTAATGTAAAATATCATCTTTTGAATCATATGAGAGTACATACAGGAGATAAACCATATCAGTGTTCTGAGTGTCTGAAATGTTTTAATCAAAAAGGCAATCTTGTGACACATATGAGAGTACATACAGGAGTTAAACCATATCAGTGTTCTGAGTGTCTGAAATGTTTTAATCAAAAAAGCAATCTTATTACACATGTGAGAGTACATACAGGAGATAAACCATATCAATGTTCTGAGTGTCTGAAATGTTTTAATAAAAAAAGCAGTCTTGTGAGTCATATGAGAGTACATACAGGAGATAAAACATGTTAGTGTTTAATGTTTCAGAAATATTGTCGTAATGAATTGTGTAAACTATTTTGCATTAATATGTATCAGAAATTATCACAAATCACTAAAATTTATTGACTCTTAGCACCAGTACACTAAGGTAAACCAAACAACACATTGACTCTGATGAATTATAGTTAGTATCAGTAGGTGAACTTGCCTGTTTACCATCATACAACATGTAAATAATACTTTTACCTCAAATGATCCTGATATTAACCCTTTCAGGGTCCGTCCCGTAGATCTACGGCTTTACGTTCAGGGTCCAAACTGTAGATCTACGCCAAAATTCTAGCGGTGTCAAATTTAGCGCGAAAAGGCTGGTAGGCCTTCATCTGAGAGAAAGGGTCTGGGTGATCAGTGTGCACACCATAGAAAAAATCTGGACGCCCCCATGGCATTGTGGGAACACCGCCAAAGTAGCTTTGTTCATCATGCCTGGCGGCAAGGAAGCTCTCACTCCCCACTCACTCTCCTGGCGAATTCTGACTCTTCTCTTCACAACTTACCATATGGTACCATAAGGGACCATTGCACCATATGGTACCATTATATCATATGATACCATTGTACCATATGGTACAGTGATACCATATGGTACAATGGTGCCATGTCATTCAATGGTATCATATGGTACAATGGCACAATGTACCATATGGCACAATGTGCCATATGGTACATTGTACCATATGGTACATTATACCATATGGTACATTATACCATATAGTACAGGGTACAGGGACCCTAATGGAAATAAGTCTGTCTGACTTTTTTGGGTTATCCTAGGTTCTCCAAACATATGCTGCTAAGTATGATATTCTATGTAACTTTATTTGTGTATACCTAAATAAACTTACTTACGATGCCACATGTGCTTGAGTAAGTTTATTCAGGTGTACAGAAATACAATTATACATAGATTATCATACATAGCAGCATATGTATAAAATCCTAGGATAACCCAAAAAAGTCAGGGTGACTTGTTTCCATAGGGATCCTTGCATCTGTACCATATGGTGTCCTGTACCATATGGTACCCTGTACCATATTGTACCCTGCACCATATGGTACCCTGCATCATATGGTACCCTGCACCATATGGTACCCTGCACCATATGGTACCCTGCACCATATGGTACCCTGCACCATATGGTACCCTGCATCATATGGTACCCTGCACCATATGGTACCCTGCACCATATGTTATCCTGCACCATATGTCATCCTGTACTGTATGGTACCCTATACAATATAGTACAATGTACCATATGGTACCCTGTAACATATGATACCATGTACCATATGGTCAATAGGACGTATTAGTGGCATGAGACACCAGCCAAGACTGAGTGAGTGGCGACACAAGGTAGCTAGTGACTCAGCAGTTTCCAAGACAAAGTGCTCTGTCATCCACCTCAAGTAATGTGTCCAGTTCCTGTACACTTGTAAATATATAATAGAACATTACTAATATACAACATTTTTTGCATATTTTTGTTGTAAACAATTATTGTAAACAAAATAAAGATGAAAATATTAGTGTGTTTATTGTATTGAATACAACAGTACCATATAGTACCATATGGTACAATGAACCATATGGTATCATTGTTGTGTATGGTACAATGTACCATATGGTACCATTGCACCATATGGTACCATAAGGGACCATTGCACCATATGGTACCATTGTATATGATACCATTGTACCAAATGGTGCCATTGTACCTTATTCTACCATATGGTACCATTGTATCATATGCCATTGTACAATATGGTACCATTGCACCCTATGGCACCATTGTACCATATGGTACTATGGTACCATTGTATTCAACACAATAATTGCACTAATATTTTCATCATTTTGTTTACAGTAAACTTGTAAACAAATTTTGTAAGCAATACAGTGGACCCGCGACCAGCGATGGCATCGATTAACAATAAATCTGACTAGCGATTCATTTAAACGCAAAAATTTTGCCTCAACTAGCACTTAAAAACCCGGCCAGTGCTTTTCGTTCCGTACCATACGCGTCCACTTTGGCCTGAGCGCGCCTCACTTGTCCCTTTGGTGCCAGTGTTTACAAGCCAGCCAGCCACCGCGGTCGCTTCCAAACATACAACTGGAACATTTCATATTATCACAGCCTTTTTAGTGATTGCACCTGCAAAATAAGTCATCATGGGCCCCAAGAAAGCTTCTAGTGCCAACCCTACAGCAAAAAGGGTGAGAATTACTATAGAGATGAAGAAAGAGATCATTGATAAATATGAAAGTGGAGTCCGTATCTCTGAGCTGGTCAGGTTGTATAATAAACCCCAATCAACCATCGCTACTGTTGTGGGCAAGAAAACGGCAATCAAGGAAGCTGTTCTTGCCAAAGGTGCAACTATGTTTTCGAAACTGAGATCGCAAGTACTCGAAGATGTTGAGAGACTGTTATTGGTGTGGATAAACGAGAAACAGATAGCAGGAGACAGCATCTCTCAAGCGACCATATGTGAAAAGGCTAGGAAGTTGCATGACAATTTAATTAAAAAAATGCCAGCAACTAGTGATGTGAGTGAATTTAAGGCCAGCAAAGGTTGGTTTGAGAGATTTAAGAAGCGTAGTGGCATTCATAGTGTTATAAGGCATGGTGAGGCTGCCAGTTCGGACCACAAAGCGGCTGAAAAATGTGTGCAGGACTTCAAGGAGTACATAAACAGTGAAAGACTGAAACCTGAACAAGTGTTTAATTGTGACGAAACAGGCCTGTTTTGGAAGAAAATGCCAAGCAGGACGTACATTACTCAGGAGGAAAAGGCACTCCCAGGACATAAGCCTATGAAAGACAGGGTTACTCTTCTCATGTGTGCCAATGCTAGTGGTGATTGCAAAGTGAAGCCTTTATTGGTGTATCACTCTGAAACCCCCAGAGTGTTCAGGAAAAACAATGTCCTCAAGGCTAATTTGTGTGTGCTGTGGAGGGCAAACAGTAAGGCATGGGTCACTAGGGACTTTTTCTATGACTGGTTACACCATGCATTTGCCCCCGATGTGAAAAATTACCTAATTGAAAAGAAATTAGACCTTAAGTGCCTCCTGGTATTAGACAATGCCCCTGGTCATCCTACAGATGTGGCAGAGCGACTTTCTAGGGACATGAGCTTCATTAAGGTGAAGTTTTTGCCTCCTAATACCACTCCTCTCCTGCAGCTCATGGACCAGCAGGTTATTTCCAACTTCAAGAAACTGTACACAAAAGCTATGTTTGAAAGGTGCTTTGTAGTGACCTCAGGAACTCAACTGACTCTAAGAGAGTTTTGGAAAGATCATTTTACCATCCTCAATTGTGTAAACATTATAGGTAAGGCTTGGGAGGAAGTGACTAAGAGGACATTGAACTCTACTTGGAAAAAACTGTGGCCAGAATGTGTAGACAAAAGGGATTTTGAAGGGTTTGAGGCTAACCCTGAGAATCCTATGCCAGTTGAGGAATCCATTGTGGCATTGGGGAAGTCCTTGGGGTTGGAGGTTAGTGGGGAGGATGTGGAAGAGTTGGTGGTGGAGGACAGTGAAGAACTAACCTCTGATGAGCTGCTAGATCATCTTCAACAGCAAGAGGGCAGACCTGAGGAAACTGCTTCGGAGGAGGGGAGAGAGAAATTGAAGAAGTTGCCTACTTCTAAGATTAAGGAAATCTGTGCAATGTGGCTTAAAGTGCAAAGCTTTATGGATGATAATCACCCTGACACAGCTACTTCAAGCCATGTTGGCAACCTGTACACTGACAATGTTGTGAACCACTTTAGGAAAGTCATAAAGGAACGAGAGGTACAAGCCTCTATGGACAGATATGTTGTGCGACAGAAGTCCAGTGACTCTCAAGCTGGTCCTAGTGGCATTAAAAGAACAAGGGAAGTAACCCCAGAAAAAGACTTGCTGCCTCAAGTGCTAATGGAAGGGGATTCCCCTTCTAAACAGTAAGAAGATAACGCTCTCCCCTCCTCCCATCCCATCAATCATCACCAGATCTTCAATAAAGGTAAGTGTCATGTAACTGTGCATGTAATCTTCAGTTTGTGTGTATTAAAATTAATATTTCATGTGGTAAAAATTTTTTTTTCAATACTTTTGGGTGTCTTGCACGGATTAATTTGATTTCCATTATTTCTTATGGGGAAAATTAACTTGACTAACGATTATTTTGACTAACGATGAGCTCTCAGGAACGGATTAATATCGCTGGTTGAGGGTCCACTGTATAATATAAACAAATTAGTGCAGTTATTGTGTTGAATACAATGACTGTACACTTATACAGTATACATTATATTGGTCTCACAGGCCACAAATGTTACTAGAAAAAGAAAAAAATTAGAAAAGAAAAAAGTATAAAAAACGTAAAATAAAAAAATGTGATTTTACGGAAGTCACTAATGTTGCCGCCACCCGCCGCTGTATCTCGGAAAGTACTGATCAGAATTTTTTTTCTTTTATTACCTTCACAAAAATATTATCTTTAATTCTGTAAGATTTTTTTTTTTTTTTTTTTTTTTTTTTAAAATTTCTTGGACACTGGAGCACCACTTCAGATTTTGGCCTTGGACCCTGAAAGGGTTAAGAGAACATTATCAGATATAAAAAGACAAAAATAAAATTATTGTGTGCTAAAAGGGTTTCAAACACTGATACATACTAGTACAGTTGACCCTCAGGTAACGACATTAATTCGTTCCAGAGAGCTCGTCTTTAACCCATTTTTTCATTAGCCGAATTAATTTTCCCCATGAGAAGTACAGAGGACCCTTGACCTATGATACTAGTTCTTTACAGAGGGCTTGTCCATAGTCGAATTTATCGTTAGTCGAATTAATTTTCCCCTTAAGAAATAATGGAAATCCAATTAATCCATTCCAGACACCCAAAAGTATGAAAAAAAAAAATTTCAGATGAAATATACATTTTCCTACACAGAAAAACAAGGATACATATACAATAAATACTGTACTAAATGAAGAATAAACGACACTTACCTTTATTGAAGATGTAGTGATGAGTGATGCGATGGGAGGAGGGGAGATGGAGGTGTATTATTGTTTAGAAAGGGATCCCATTCCATGAGGACTTCAGGTACCAAGTCCTTTTCTGGGCTTCCCTTCTTTTTTTAATGCCAATGGGAACAACTTGAGTCACTGGACCTATGTTGCACCAAAAGTCTGTCCATAGAGCTCTGTACCTTGCATTCTTTGAATATTTTCTTAAAATGGGCCACAACATTGTCACTGTAAAAGTCACCAGCACAGCTTGCAATAGCTGCCAGGGTGATTTTCATCCTTAAAGGTTTGCACATCAACCAACTTTGCACAAATTTCCTTAATCTTTGAAGAAGGCAATTTCCTCCATTTCTCTCTCCCCTCCTCTGAAGCAATTTCCTCAGTTGTGGTCTCTTGCTGTTGTAGATTCTCTTGCAGCTCATCAATGGTTAATTCTTCATTGTTAACCTCCACCAACTCTTCCAAATCCTCCCCACTAACCTCCAACCCCATTGACTTCCCCAATGCCACAATAGAGTCCACAACTGGCATAGGCTCCTCAGGGCTAGCCCCAAACCCTTCCAAATCCCTCTCTTGTACACATTCTGGCCACAATTTTCTCCAAGCAGAGTTCAAAGTCCTGGAAGTCACTCTTTCCCAAGCTTTCTTTGGGCCCATGGTGGCTTATTTAGCAGTTACAAGCACTTAGAACATAGGGATAACACAAAATATATCGCATGTACACATGGAATTGTCCTCACTGGCTTGTATACAATGGAAAAAGTACAAAAACTGAGTGGTAAATATTCTCCTGACCCTGCTCCTGTTCTGCGGGTTGACGGTGTTAATATAGCAAACCCACTAGATGTTGCCAATGAAATTGGCAATCATCTGGTCCGTATTTCTCAGGGGCTCCATCTATGCCCCTAGTTTCTTTCCTCAAAGTCTGCCAGAGAGTTAGCACCCTTGGACTTTTCTTCTCTCAGAGAAGAACAGTATGATGTGCCTTTTACACTTCAGGAACTGGAGGCAACACTCTCAGCTTGCTGATCATCGGCAGCTGGGCCCGACGACATTCATATTCATATGCTACAACATTTACATCAGTCAGCCCTTGCAGTCCTATTATGCCTTTTCAATCTTATTTTGTCATAAGGAGTTCTTCCACAGCTGTGGAAATCTGCCATTGTTCTCCCTTTCCACAAACCTGGTACTACTGGACATTAAGCCTCCCACTATCGTCCCATTGCTCTTACCAGTGCAGTTTGCAAAATGATGGAATGCCTGGTAAATAGATGTTTAGTGTGGTATTTAGAGACACACAACAGTCTCTCCACTCATCAATATGGCTTTCGTAAGGGCCGTTCTACCATAAACCCCTTACTACGCTTGGATACATATGTTCGTAATGCCTTTGCGAATAACCACTCGGTTATTGCCATATTTTTTGACCTTGAGAAGGCATATGACACAACTTGGAGGTATAATATTTTGGCCCAAGCCCACTCCTTAGGCCTCCGAGGCAATCTACCATCCTTCCTTAAGAACTTTTTAACTGAGAGACATTTCCGTGTTCGGGTTAATCATGTGCTCTCCCCGGACTTTATCCAAGCTGAAGGTGTCCCTCAGGAATGTGTTCTGAGCACAACACTTTTTCTCCTTGCTATAAATGATTTGGCCTCTAGTCTTCCATCCAATATTTGGTCATCACTCTATGTTGATGACTTAGCTATTGCTTGTGCAGGCACTGATTGTCACCTCATTACAGTTTCTATCCAGCATGTGGTCAACCGTGTTTCCAATTGGGCCACCACACATGGGTTTAAATTTTCCAGTACTAAAACTCACCAAATTACTTTCACTAAACGCTCCATCATCTCCGATCATCTTTTGTACCTCTATGGCTCCCGTATCCCTGAACATGATAGTCAGGTTTCTAGGCCTCCTGTTTGACCGTAGGTTATCCTGGGAACCTCACATTACCTCTCTGAAGGCAACTTATCACAGCAGCTGAACCTTCTTAAAACTCTTGTTTATCTTTCATGGGGAGCTGATCATCGAACTCTCCTTCGCCTGCATTCCACCCTCATTTTATCGAAACTTGATTATGGTGACCAGATCTATTCAGCGGCCTCTCCTGCTACTCTCTCTAGCCTTAACCCCATCCATCACCAAGGATTACGTTTATGCCTTGGTGCCTTTCGTTCTTCCCCTGTTGAGAGCCTCTATGCAGAAGCGAACGTTCCATCCTTATCCGATTGCCGTGATGCCCATTGTCTTCGCTACTATGTATGCTCTCATGATCTCCGCAATCCTTCCATTTATAGAATGGTCACCGATATTAGTAGACATTCTTTATTTGTTCGCCGCCCCTGTTTGCTCCATCCCTTCTCTCTTCACCTACATTCACTCTTGTCTTCTCTTCAATTACCACCTTTCTATGTTCATGTAGCATCTCACTTTTCCCTACCCCCCTGTGAAGTTCCAGCTGTTCGAGTCTGTTCTTTCTCACTCCCTTGCTCGAAAGCCCAACTGTCTATGGTAGCTTCTCGCTCTCTTTTTTTTGACCACTTCCACTCTCATTCTCATTCCATTGCAGTGTACACAGATGGCTCCAAGTCTTCTGATGGCATAGGATTCGCAGCAGTGTTTCCGGACAGTGTCGTACGAGGGCATTTCCATATCCAACTTTGGCTATGCCACATCTCTACCAAGCATGAAGATATTGTTTTTTGTTGGGTCCCTGGTCATATTGATGTACAGGGTAATGAACAGGCAGACACTGCTGTGCAGTCAGCAGTACATGACCTACCAGTTTCATATAGGGGTGTTCCATTTACGGACTATTTTGCTGCAATAGCTACCCACATTCACACCCATTGGCAACAACGTTGGTCTACTCTGCTCTATAACATACTTCAATCTATTAAACCGAGTATAGGTTACTGGCCGTCTTCTTGTCACCAGTGTCAAGGTTGGGAGACTACTCTCTCCCGTCTTCTCATTGGCCATACTCGTCTTACTCATGGATATCTCATAGAGAGGCGCCCTGCTCCTCTCTGTGAGAATTGTCAGGTTCCATTATCGGTCAGCCACATTCTGTTAGACTGCCCACTTTATCAACAAGCACGCAGAATTTACCTCAAACGTCATCTTCGCTCCGCTGCTCTCTCTTTACCTTCCCTTCTCGCAGATGGACTTGCCTTTCATCCGGACTCTCTCATTGACTTTTTGACAACAACTGACTTCACAAACTCTGATGATACCTTCAGCCCTTTGTACCTCAATCTCTTGCTACCCTCTACCCCTGCACTATCCACTGCCTCACTGTTTTATGTAACCTACTGATCATCCCTCCCCCCTTCTGCCGCCCAATACCCTCGCTTCCTTCCCTACCCTGCAGTGCTGTATAGCCCTTGTGGCTTAGCGCTTCTTTATTATAATCATAATTGTATACAATTGCACACTGGCTGTACTTGGAGTCACAGAGTGGCCAGGTTGCTCAGGCTACGTGGACACATTCAGGACAAATGTCCTTAGCCAATTTTTTTGTCGTTTGCCAAGCCAATATATTGACACAAAAACGTGCCACTACCCGTTTTTGTTGTTAGCCAATGACGTCGTTACCTGAGGGTCAACTGTATATGGTAATACAGTAGGGCCCCCACTTTACCAAATTTTGCCTTATGGCATTCCACTAATATAAACATTTCAAATTATAACCAAAACTTGCTATTACTTGCTGTTGTTGAATATGGAGTAAAAGATACACAATGAGTTACAAATTATAAGATGTTGTATTTCTAGAGTTTACCTGAAGAGGTTTTCAGGGGTCAATGCCTGGTCTGAGACCAGACCTCCTCATGGATCAGGGTCTGATCAACCAAGCTGTTACTGCTGGCCACACATTAACTGATGTATAAACTACAGTCCAGCTGATCAAGAACTGACTTCAGGTGTTTGTCCAGCACCTTAACCTTTTCACCGTTGGTCCCATAATATTACAACTTGCAAGCCAGTGTTAGTCCCATAATATTACTCCAAAATTCTAGCGGCTTCCAATCTTGCGTGAGAAAGCTGGTAGGCCTACATATGAAAGAATGGTTCTGAGTGGTCAGTATGTTCAGAATAAAAAAATCCTGCAGCACACAATGCTTAATAAAAATCTCCGACCAGGTTTTTGGTTTAAAACACTGAATTTGCAGCATTTTTTCATATGGTATTTATGGGTACATTCTCGTTTTTTTGGTCTCATTAGATAGAATGAAGATATACTACAGATAGAGAGATGATTTCGAATGGTTTATGGAATAGAAGTACTTTGAAATTGAGCTCAAATTTGAGGAAATGTTTGATTTTTGCTGATGTTCAGGAGTAAACAGATCACATCACCCATCCAATACACATCAACTGGTGGGTCTAATATGCTTTCACATATGTGGTGATATTATTTATACCACTTTTACAAAAATACCATAGACTGCCTAATACTAAATCTAGATTTTTGTGTTTACCTGGAGAAGATTTTGGGGATTATTGCCCCCACTGCTTGGTCTGAGACCAGGCCTCATGGTGGATCAGGGTCTGATCAACCAGACTGTTACTGCTAGCCACATGTGAATTGACATATGAACCACAGCCCAGTTGATCAGGTGCCGATCCAGTGCCTTCTTGACGACAGCAAGGGGCCTATTGGTAATCCCCCTTGTGCATGTTGGGAGGCAGTTGAACAGTCTTGGGTCCCGGACACATTGCGTTGTCTCCTAGTGCACTCGTGGCACCCCTACTTATAACTGGAAAAATGTTGCATATCCTTCCGAGTCTTTTGCATTCATAGTGAATGGAGAATATTATCATGTATCTTGCCTGCATTTCAGTGAATACTGATCAAGGGACTAAACCATTCCTAGTAATTTAAGTGCTTGATCATACTTATGTGTGCAGTGAAAGTTCTCTGTCCATTCTCCAGGTCAGCAATTTCAGCTGCCTTGAAAGGGAAAGTTAGTGTAAAACAGTATTCAGTCCTAGAGAGAAGCAATTTGAAAAAATCATCATGGGGTTTGTATCCCTAGTTTTGAAGGTTCTCATTTTCCATCCTATAATTTTCCTAGCAGATGCAGTAGATACATTGTTGTGGTGTTTGAACATGAGATCCTCTGACATTATCACTCCCAGGTCCTTCACATTACTTTTTCACTCTGTTGCAATAAACCACCCCAGTTACTGGGAATGCTTGAAGTTCCTAAGCCTGTACTCTCTAGAATGCAGGAGGGAGATATACATGATATATACACCTAGAAAATCTTAGAGGGACTAGTACCGAACTTGCATACAAAAATCACTCCCAGCAAAAGCAAAAGACTTGGCAGACGATGCACCATCCCCCCAATGAAAAGCAGGGGTGTCACTAGCACGTTAAGAGACCATACAATAAGTGTCAGGGGACCGAGACTGTTCAACTGCCTCCCAGCACACATAAGGGGGATTACCAACAGACCCCTGGCAGTCTTCAAGCTGGCACTGGACAAGCACCTAAAGGCAGTTCCTGATCAGCCGGGCTGTGGCTCGTACGTTGGTTTGCGTGCAGCCAGCAGCAACAGCCTGGTTGATCAGGCGCTGATCCACCAGGAGGCCTGGTCACAGACCGGGCCGCGGGGGCGTTGACCCCCGAAACTCTCTCCAGGTAAACTCCAGATGGTGCAACATCCCCCCAATGAAAGCAGGGGGCTATGACTATTCAACTACCTCCAAGCATAAATCAGGGGGATTACCAATAGAACCCTGGCTGTCTTCAAGCAGGCACTGGACAGGCACCTAAAATCAGTACCTGACCAGCCGGGTTGTGGTTCTTACATTGGATTACTTGCAGCCAGCAGTAACAGCCTGGTTGATCAGGCCCTGATCCACCATGAAGCCTGGTCACAGATCAGGCCATGGGGACATTGACCCCCGGAACTCTCCAGGTATTGAATGGTTAGAATTTGTTGTATGCACAGATACATTTTTATTTTCTCAAATATTCCATATCTGAGTAGTTGAAATTTCTACTCATTGAACTTCATATAGCTATGAGTGGCCCATTTGAAGATTTGGTTTATGTTCTGAGGTGTCTTTGTTGGAGGTCACTGCCATGGAAATCCAGGTATCATCTGTCTATGTCACATTTGAGGATGAGGAAAAGAATGGAAGTAAGTACTGTGCATTGTGGAACAGAGCTTTTCACAGTAGCTGCCTGTTTACTATTCTTTGTTTTCTATTTGTCAAGAAGTTATAAATCCATCTACCATCTTTTCCTGTTATTCCTTTATCATGCATTTTGTGTGCTATTACACCATGGTCACACTTGTCAAAGACCTTTGCAAAGTCTGTGTATACATCTGCATTTTGTTTGTTATTTAGAGCATCCAGGACCTTTTCATAGTGGTCCAGTAGTTGGGACAGACACGAGCAACCTACTCTAAACCCATGTTGCCCTGGGTTGTGTAACCTTCGGGTATCTAGATGGGTGGTGATCTCACATCTTCGAACCCTTTCAAAGATTTTTATGATGTGGGACATTAGCACTATCAGTCTGTGGCTCTTTGATATTGACTTACTGCCCCTTTTGTGGAGTGGGGATATGTCTCGTGCTTTTAGCAGCTGTGGGACGACTCCTGTGTCCATGCTCTCTGTCCATTTTACGTTAAAAGCACGTGCAGTTGTTGATAAACACTGAGTTTCTTGAGCCTGGTCCTGGGGCAGGGTGCCTTTTCGAAGTCATTTGGTATCAGGATAATATCAGATAGGTTCGAGTCTACCAAATTCTATGTCTTATAAAAAATTCATTTAGGTCTTCAACTTTCAGTCATACTGGATCATACTTTGACTTGAGTAGGTCTCTCATTTCCTTGCTGTCATCTTTGTAGGACCCATCTCTTTTAAGTAGGTGCTCAATAATGGATGTTCTCAACATTGATTTGGCATAAAAAAAATATTTTGGGTTTCTTTCAATTTCATTTACTGCTTTTAGTTCTTCCTGCATATCCTGACTCCTGTAAGATTCCAGTGTCTTCATACATATTACAGATATGTTGGCCTCTTTTAGCCACTCTGTTAGTCTTTGCCCTCACCTGTATAGGGAGTGCCTTTCTCTCTCTAGTTTACATCTCCTTTTCCTTAAAGGAAATATAAAATGAAATAATTGGGAAGAACAATTGTAAACATTATGCTTAGAATATTATAAATTATAATTATTTAGTGTTCTTGCAGATACTTGTGTTCATTTTTATCAATTATTTATATAGGATTTTTTGTAAAAGTTTCAAGCATTTTCTTATTGTCACTTATTCTTTTTTCAAATATTTTTGATAGATTTAATTTTTAGTATTTACTGATCTATGTAGAATTTTAATAACATTTACATATGAGGATATTTATCCTATTATTTCAGTTTTAACAAAATTTTCAACCAATTTACTTGACTTTCATTCCTCCTATACTTTTTTGTGGTTTCCAAATTAATTATTAATTGAAGGTATTTAATAAATATGAAAACAAAATGTGTGTGACCCTCCTGGGTTTATTGCTTCTTTATTATAATAATACTTCTTCAAAGGAGGCTCCTTGGCTTGATGAAGAGGCTCTTGGTCTGAGAAATTAGATATTTTGCTCTCCATCCTCAGACCAAACCTAATTACCCCCCAATCCCCCCTTCCTTATCCCATCCTCCCTTTTTCCCTTTCCTCCTCCTCCTCCCCATCCCTCCTCTATTCCCTTCCTCTTTTCAGCCTTTGGGATTCTTCCTACAGCAATCTAGTTCCTAGGTAGGGGGAATGGTACCGAGGTCCATCCCATTCTGTTGAGGTCCTTGGCAGTGGTGTAGTTTGCCGTGGAATCTGGTTCACCTGGGGATGTAACGACCCCTCTACAGTCTTCTTTGGGGTGGCTTTGGGTGTATTTTGGGTGACCAGTGCATCTCTGGAGGCTGCCTGTTAGATTCCAGGGGGTGGTGGCCAAAGGAGGTATGCTTGTGGCGGGTGTCCGGCCGCCCTCTCTTTTATCCACCAAGGTGGCTCGGATGTGAGGTTGCTATCTTGGATTGCTGGTTTACTGGCATGGAGGGTAGGGTATGGCATGGGTTCCATGCTGCATCTGCAAAACTTGTGGTGCTGAGGTCCTGTTGGGCACGGAGGGGGATTTACGGCCTTTTTTCGCCTCCTAGGAGCTATTCCACTGTGAAGGCTTACTCAGCCCTGTAACAACTTCAGTCAGTATTACTAAGGCTGGCTCCTCCTCAGGAAAATTAATGCATAGAAAAAGAAAAACTGACAAACATAAACACTTCATTATTTAGAAAATATAAAATATAAAACACTTAAATATGAAATATTGATCCTACATTAAAGAAAATGAAAAATGAAAAATATAAATAATAACTGAATTCAATGCTAATATATATATAAAACTTGGGTGTCTGGTGTTGGTGACACTGAATGTTGTTGAAATCGTAGCCATTGCTGATGATGGGGGGGGGTGTTGCAGGTGTTTGTGACAACCCACTGGCTCGTTCTTCACAGCGTCTATAGCCGTGAATAATCTGTCCAGATGACAGGAAAGCAGGTTCTTTACCACTGCAATGATGTGGGGTTATATCCTGCTACTTGCATACACAAACAGGTAAGTGGATTCAAAATGGGACATCTCAGGACGTTAGTCCGTCTCCTTCTATTCTTCTCGTTGGTTGACAGGTGACCCACTCTGTCATTCCAAGCTGTAAAGAGGGACAGGTTACCCACTGCTTAAGAAATCACTCTCCATGATAAGTACAATACCTAAAAGATGTGGTGATTATTAAAACCTTTAATAGATAAAGAGTGAAAGGACTAAGTTAATTATTGGTCAAAAGTGAAGCTTTCAACCAATAAGTCCAATAAAATATGATCAGGCGTGTACTTACAGTAGTGCTGGGAGCTGTGAGTCGAGTGATTTACTGTTTGACCGGAGCCCCACACGTCCCCTTTCGGGGGGGGGAGGAAGAGGGAGGGGAAGGTATAGCAGAAGCTAGACTGACCCTACCTTAACAAGTAGCCGGCAATCAAACTATCACTTTTGGGGAGGGGAAAAAGGGGAGGGGGGAATAGCGGGAGCTGGACTTACCCTACCTTAACGAGTAGCCGGCAATGAAACTATTGTTACTATATACTCCCTTGCTACTCCTATCTATTGAACTTTTCCCTCACATCCACCATGTTTCCCCCCCAGTCCAACAGGATTCAAGACATGTGCCAATGACATTCTGGAACAACTAGTACCCCATCCTCAACGTAGACACTTATGTTCTCCCTGCCCACAGGCGGAGACATTGCCCTTGCAATGTAGCTCACTGAACTTTTGACTGTCGTGAGCTTCTGTCCTCTGTGTATATAGCAGGTCACCATTTACAACTTTGCAAGGTGATCCCCACTCTACAACAGTGTAGAAATTGCTTATGTTTTGGCCATCCAGCAAATATTGCAGATCCAATGCTGAATGCCAAATCTGTTGTCCAGATGACCATTCCAATCCATCTTGTAGTCTCCCTCTTACCTTGTCATGAGGCTCACCCACCGTACTCTTGCCAGTGCCAAGTTTACTTAACCCTTTGACTGTCGAAGGGCCCAATCCTGAAGTTGCTCCTGGTGTCGCAAAATATTCGAAAAAAAAAATTATTTTTTCTTATGAAAATGTTAAGATTATTTTTCTGATTGTTTTAGTCCCAAAAAAAAAATTTTCCCATCAGTACTTACCGAGATATAGAGTCCTGAAGTTTGCTGAAATTGATCTGCTGGCGGCAACAGCGGCGACTGCCGCTCACCCGGTAAACTTTTATTTACTTGTATTCGATGGTTTCTTGTTTTTTTCACTATTTTATTTTTTCACATAACTTTTGTGGCCTGTGAGACCAAATTATTGTGCAATGTTCAAATATACACTCGTTGAATGTAACACAATTATAGCAAAAACACTCGTATCATTATAATGTTGCTAAAACTTGTTTACACAAACAAACAATGTAAACAAATGTTTATTACGATTGCTTTATAATATATATACATATGTACAATCACTGGACACTTTATTAGAAGTGCTGCAGCTTGTGGAATTCTTTGAAACATGGGTATAAGCACAATGGTGTCTTACACTCCTCACACATAAAACGAGTGTCTCTGCGTTTTTGTTGGCGTTTTGTGGTATGTCCACAGACAAAACACCTCTTCTGAGCATTTTTCTTGGCAGTAGTAGCAGGCAGTGGTATGGGGTAGTGATCACCAGGCCTCAGACGAGAGGACATGTGTTGATAATTTCGTGGGCGCTGGTCTATTGCAGGTGTTGTTTCTTGGTACTTGAATATTATTTGTCTGATGACTGACAAACAAAAATCACCATATTTGGGTTTGTTCTTGGTCTTCAACTTATACATATTATAAGCATTCAGCATGGAAATGTCAAGAAGATAGAAAAACAGTTTTATGTACCACTTATAACTCTTGCGAACACAGTCAGCAAACCCAATCTGCATGTCACATTTGTCCACTAAGCACATATTGAGGTTGTAATCCATCACAGCTGCAGGTTTTACAATAGGTTCATTGGTCTCTCTATTCTGCTTGCCAGTCTCTACCATTTCGTGTCGGTGAACTGATGTCAGCAGTGTGACATCACGTTTGTCATGCCACCGAAATGCCATGATGTCATTGGCAGCAAACACCTGCACTTCACCTCTACGACTGCCAGCTTCGAACCTAGGCATATGTTTACGACTTCTACGCACTGTGCCACACACATCTGTCATGTTCACTCGCAAGAAATCACTGAGTATAGGGCTTGTGTACCAGTTGTCAGTATATAAAATATGCCCCTTACCAAGATATGGCTCCATCATTGTTCTAACCACATCACCAGAGATACCCAGTAACTTCCTGGTATCTTCCATTGTTTTACCGCCAGTGTACACAATTATATCCAAAACCAGACCAGTTTTGCAATCACACAGAACAAATAACTTTATACCAAAGCGTTTCCTCTTGCTTGGTATATACTGCTTGAATGAGAGTCTTCCTTTGAACAAAATCAAAGACTCGTCAATAACAAACTTCCTGAAGGGATAAAAATACATACAGCACTTTTGTTTCAGGTACATAAACACACGTCTGATCTTATATAACCTGTCGCTTCTGTCAGGCCTGGTTTTGTCTGAAAAGTGTAACATACGTAACAGTAACACAAATCTATTCACTGGTATAATGTCACTGAAAGCAGGGGTTGAAATCAGGCGGTCTGTCGCCCAGTATGTGCTGACACTATGCTTATACACATGTGGCATAAGCATTATTGTGGCAAAGAACAGATACATCTCTGCCACAGTTGTGTCCTTCCACTGGTGTAGGCGTGATCTTGGTGAAAGCATAGTGTTTGCCATGGTGTACTCATAGTATGTATTGCTTTCCCTGACAATAATGTCCATCAGGGGTTCATCGAAGAACAACTGAAAGCATTCCAGTTCAGTGGGATTGTTCCGAAGTGTACATGATGGCCGTATTCCACTTTGTCCTCCATCAAAGTCATGGGGATTGGGAACAAACTCGTCATCTTGATGCCAATCCCAGATGCGGTCAGCTGGTGTGTTCTGGATATTGTAATGTCGTTGTGGTTGTGCAGGTTGTGGTTGTGGTTGTGAGAGTGTAGGGTCGGCCGAAGCAGGTTGTAGTTGTGCAGAGTCAGCAGCGCGGGCACTAGCGTGGCCCGCTGCTGGTGTCACATGACTCATGGCACCGTCACTATCACCACCACCGCCTGCTGCCTCACTCACATCATTTATACCCATCGTAACAATATCGTCATCTTCACTATCAGGACGTGGTGTAGGGCCACGGGATGTGCTCCGAGATGTACTCCTTCCTCTTGGAAGAGCATATGGCACACTACCAGACCGCATGCGACGTCGTACATACTGCCGTTTCACTGGGGAATATTCACCCTCACTGTCACAACTAGAAGTGCTTTCAATAACCTTGAAATCACTATCACTATCACTTGCACTGCTCACATCTGAGTCTTGTACACGGGCAAATAGTTTCCTCTTTCGTCCTGGTACAGGTGAATATGAACGAGCCGGCCTAGCACCAGAGGTGGATGGTTGTGGGTCATCTGGGTTTTCATCACTAATTATGTTATCCTGGGTAATTTTCTCGGTCACACCCGCTTCAAAACCAGGGAATTCACTTTCACTGACACTATCATCACTGTTTGAGCTATCACTTGGGAACAAAAGACCTCCAATCCGCCGAGGAGTGAGGAACTTCTTACCGCGAGGCATGGTGAAAATGGACTACCAAGATGGCGTTCCCACAATGCACCGCTGAGTCCCAGATTTTTTTCACAGGGTGCACACCGACCACTGAGACCCATTCTCTCTCGTGTAGGCCTACCAGCCCTCTCCCGCTCAATTTGAAGCCGCTAGAATTTATGCGTATGGATACGTCAAACACGGTATCTCCCATGACGTACATATACGACCGCGACAGTCAAAGGGTTAAATGAGTGTGAAATCTGTTGTCTCAAAGAGGCAGAAGGCCTCCCATATGTTATGGCAGTTTCTCATCTATGCCTCCAAGGGAAACTCCCTGGTATTTCTTATTCTTGAGTTACTAAATGTCCCCCTTCCCCTGGGGTCCAAACTTTTGCAGCCTCCTCTGTAGTCCCCCATCTCTAACACTTTTGCTGATCTGGATTCTGAGGTCCCTACCTCAGCACCTTCTGTTCTCACCTCTTCCTCTTCTCACTCACAAGTTTCTGTGTCTACAAGACCTTGTTCAACACCTACTCCCCATTGCTCCTCTCCTACGAAGTCCAAACCATCCCTATTGTTCAAATCTCCTTTCACCCCTCCTTCCCATTTGCACCCCGCTCATTTTTTCATCTCGGTTTCTGTACCCAGTTCTTCATCTCTAACTGGCTCTGTTACAAGTGTGGAGGTTCATCCACCTCCTCGAATGGTACCTTCTTCCCCTGTCCCCTCCCAAGTTTCTCCCTCTTCTGTTCCCTCTCAGGTCACTTCCTCTCCCGATGTCCCCTCCCAAGCTTCCTTAGTTCCAGCTACTCTTTTGTCCCCACCTGCTTTGGTACAGTCCATTGTTTCCTTAATCTTTACTCACCCTCCTCCTTCCATCTCCAGTATTGTACCACATACAACATCCATATCCTCAGAAACACTTGAAGCTATCTCAGAATATATGGAGGGGACAAAACCATTGAAGGACACTGATCCACCCCCTGTTCCTCCTCTTCCCTCTTCTCCATCTGAGCAACCCCTTTCTTCACAACATCCCTATCCTTCACTGCTTAAAAGCCTTCCTCTACCTCCCTCCCCAGACTTTTCTAACCCTATTGGTCCATAGATACCTCTACCTTCCACTTTCTTGTATCTTTCTCTTCATAAATCTTGGCTAATTTACAGTGGTATATTTGCAGCCTCATAGGTAACCGTGGTGAGCTGCAAGTGTTGCTCTCCTAGTTTTTCCCTGTTTGTATTTGTTTGTTGATAAATTAAACGTGCAACTCTTGTATCTTCATTGAGGAAAGGTTTTGCCACGGTGGCTTCATCAGTCCATACAAAAGAGAATCGTGAAGAACAGGAGGAGCTTAAGGTAATCAGTCCCTCAGCCTGGAGTCAATGTAACCAGTCCATCAATCCTGAAAAGAATACAGCATATGTGCGAAGAAGTGGCTTATATACTGTAAGTAGACGGAAAGGTGCAGCAGTCATATGAGGTATCACATTTGCCCAATGTTGAAGTAGGTCGTGCCCAAGGGTGAGATAAATCCTAGTAATCTATTCGCTTTGTTGCTCACACTTAGGCACTGCAGTCTTAGCTTTAGATTTCTGCTTACCATGATTCCCAAGTCTTTTTCACATTCTGTATGATCAAGCTCTACTTCACCTAGCTTATAGCTTCGAGGGTTATTGTCATTACGGAGGACTAGTACCTTTCACTTATCCACATTGAACTTCATCTGCCATTTTTCAGTCCAAGTCATTAATTTGTCCAAATTCTCCCGAAGTTGAAGATTGAGACACTTATACAACATATGGGAATCTTTATTGAGGACACGTTTTGTCACACAGTGGCTTCATCAGGCCAATACAAACCAGAGAGGTGTAAGGAGAGGAGGAGTTGAAGTAATCAGTCCCTCAGCCTAGAGTCGATGTGTTCTGTCCATCAATCTTGTAGAATGTGCAGCATAGGGCCATAGACATGGCTTATATACTGTAGTCAGGCGAGGCAAAGCAGGAGGAGGCGGGGTCATAGTGGTACCATCCACTAGTTGAAGAAGGTCTTCATCCAAAGGTTGGACAAGGTTGAAAAATTCTTGGTATCAAGATCCAATGATGCGGTGTCTGACAGTTGTGATGAATGATTTTGAAAACTGATAAGTTGAAGATTGAGACACTTATGCAACATATGGGAATCTTGGATACATTGGATCTTGATACAAAGAATTCTTTAACCTTGTTCAACCTTTGGACGAAGACCTACTTCGACTAGTGGATGATACCACCATGACCCTGCCTCCTCCTGCTTTGCCTCACCTGACTACAGTATATAAGCCACGTCTACGGCCCTATGCTGTACATTCTACAAGATTGATTGACTGAACACATTGACTTCAGGCTGAGGGACTGATTGCCTCAACTCTCTCTGGTTGTATTGGACTGATGAAGCCACTGCATTGTGAAACGTTTCCTCGAAGATTCCCAAATGTTGCATAAGTGTCTCAATCTTCAACTTGTCAGTTTTCTAAACCATTCATCACACCTCCTGGAGTTCATTGCTCTCCTCCTCAGAATGCATCACGCTGCCTATCTTTGTATCATCAGCAAATTTGCTTATGCCACTCGTAATCCCTTCATTAAGGTCATTAATGTAAATTATGTACAAGAGAGGACCTAAAACTGATCTTTTTGGAATGTCACTAGTGACCAATCCCCATTCAGATTTGACCCCATTAATGGAAACTCTCTGCTTTGTTGGTAAACCATGCCTCTATCCATGCTAGAACTTTACCTCTTATACCATGAGCTGCCACTTTTCTTAGAGTCTCTTGTGAGGTACTCTTTCGAAGGCTTTACTGAAATGCAAATAAACAATATATTCTTTATCACTGTCAACTGCCTCAAATGTTCTACTGAAGAACGTCAGTAAATTTGTCAGGCAGGAATGACCTCTCGTGAACCCATGCTGAGATTAATCGAATTAGGCTCTTCAAGGTGACCTCTAATAATGCCAGCTATAATTGATTCTTATAACTTGCCTACTATAGCTGTCAGGCTTATTGGATGGTAATCTGAAGGGATGAACTTATCCCCTGATTTGATAGAAACCACAATAGCCATCTTCCACAACTCTGGCACAACACCAGTAAGGATGGATACATTAAACACACTCATTAATGAAGATTGAGACACGCAACATAGGAAATCTTTATTGAGGAAACGTTTTGCCACACAGTGGCTTCATCAGTCTTAATCTTCAACTTGTCATTTTCAAAACCATTTATCACAACTGTCAGACTGCATCATCATGGGATCTTGATAAAAATAATTCTTCAAAACTTGTCCACCTTTGCATGAAGACCTACTTAGACTAGTGCATGGTACCACTATGACCCCACCTCCTCCTGCTTCGCCTCACCTGACTACAGTATATAAGCCATGTCTATGGCCCTATGCTGTACATTCTACAAGACTGATAGACTGAACACATCGACTGCAGGCTGAGGGACTGATTACCTCAAACTCCTCCTCTCCTTACACCTTTCTGCTTTGTATTGGACTGATGAAGCCACTGTGTGGTGAAATTTTTCCAAAATAAAGATTCCCATATGTTGTGTAAGTGTCTCAATCTTCTACTAGGCAGACTGTGCCATTCATCAACTACCCTATTTCCAAACAAATACTTTCCTATATCCTTTCTAAATTTAAACTTGTCTAATTTGAATCCATTACTGCTGGTTCTCTCTCAGAGATCCTCAAGAGCTTATTTATATCCCCTTTATTGATACCCATCTGCCGCTTAAACACTTCGATCATGTCTCCCCTCATTCTTCGTCTAACAAGTGAATGTAATTGAAGGGTCTTCAATCTTTCTTCATAAGGATGATTTCTAATTCTGTGTATTAATTTAGTCATTCTACACTGAATGTTTTCTAATGAATTTATATCCATTCTGTAATATGGAGACCGGAACTGAGCTGCGTAATCTAGGCGAGGCCTTACTAAAGATGTATATAGCTGTTATATAACCTCTGAACTTCTGTTGCTTACATTTCTTCATATATATCCCAGTAATCTGTTTACCTTATTATGTAAGCTTAGGCATTGCTGTCTTGGTTTAAAGTCACTGCTTATCATAACCTCCAAGTCCTTTTCACAATCTGTATGGCTGAGTTCTACATTATTTAACTTATAAGTGCTAGGGGCTATGGGCACTCATGAGCTTCATTTATCTACATTGAACTGCATCTGCCACTTTTCTGACCAGGTATTGAGTTTGTCTAAATCCTCCTGAAGTTCCCTAACATCTACGTTTGAATCAATTATCCTACCTAACTTTGTGTCATCAGCGAACTTTCTCATATCACTTGTAATTCCCTCATCAAGATCATTGATATATATATTATAAACAACAGGCCGAAGAATGATCCCTGTGGAATGCCACTTGTTACAGATTCCCACTCGGATTTAACCCCATTTGTGCACACTGCTTCCAGTCTGTGAGCCATGACTCGATGCATGAGAGCACTTTTCCTTCAATGCAATGAGCTGCCACTTTCTTTAACAGTTTTTTGTGCAGTATTCTATCAAAAGCCTTACTAAAATCTAAACAATATCAATTTCTTTATCGTGTTCATGACCTCTTCAAGGGGGGCTCCTTGGCGTGGTGAAGAGGCTCTTGGTCTGAGGAATTAGACCTGTCGGTCTTCTTCCTCAGACCGAACCTAATTACCCCCCAATCTTCCCTCCCCTATCCCATCCTCCCCTTTTTCCTTTCCTCCTCCTCCTCCCCACCCCTCCCTTTTGCCCTTCCTCTTTTTGGCCTTTGGGATTTCTCCCACAGGCGCGCTAGTTCCTAGGTAGGGGAAAGGATACCGGGGTCTATCCCATTCCATTGAGGTTCTTGGCAGTGGCGTAGTTTGCCGTGGAATCTGAATAGCCTGGGGATGTCCCGATCCCTCTCCGGTATCCCGGAGTAGCTTTGGGTGTCTTTCGGGCGATGGGTGTATCTTTGGAAGCCACCTTTCGGATTCCGGGGGTGGTTGCCGAAGGAGGTATGGTTTGTGGCGGATATCCGGCCTCCCTCTCTTTTGTCCACCGAGGTAGCTCGGCAGATGTGAAGTTGCTATCCCGGATTGTTAGTTTACTAGCATGATGGGTAGGGTATGGCACGGGTTCCATGCTGCATCTGCGCTACTTGCGGTGCTGAGGTCCTCTTGGGCGCGGAGGGAGATTTCTGGCCCTTTCATTCCTCCTAGGAACTATCCCTCCCCGGTCCCCCCTTTTTTTATTCTTTTTTTTTATTTTTATTTTATTTTCTTCTTTCTTTTTTTTTCTTAAAAACAAAAAGAAAGAAGTAACCTAACCATGGCAGCCCTAGTCCATGAACCTACTACCCCCGGGCCCCTTCTTGATACCGCATCCCGTTCTGACCCCGCCTCGTCTTTGGACCACTCTTCAGACACTCCTCATGCCTCTGTACCTATTGCCGGTGCTGTTTCCTCACCCGCTTCAGGTACTGAGGCCTCGACTGACTCCTTCGATTTATCGGACCTTTGCTCTCCTCTGACTATGCTTCCGGCCTCTCCCTCTACGGTGCAGCAATTTTCAAATTGCCAACCCGTTCCACGTCGGACCAACTCTGGTCCCACGCCTAAACGCCAATGACAATTACCTGCTGATGATACTTCTCCACCTTCTCGTTCTTCTCAGAAACGATCGACACGTCCTTCACTACCTTTCCACACTCAGTTTCAGACTGAACAATGGACTAAATTCTTCACTTTACGATCGACTTCCTCTACTGCCTATCTTTCTGACCATAATATTGGCAAGGCACTCCTACGCCATGTTGGTAAAGATATTTCTTTTCATGCTCTTAAGAGCGGTATGCGCATCATTACCGTACAGAATGCTACCCAGGCTCATGAGCTCTCTCGTCTTTCCCATATCGATATTGTTCCTGTCACTCTTGAAAAACATCATTCCCTCAATTCTTGTAGTGGTACCGTCATTCTGCCCCATACCATAGTTCAACAAAATTTCCAGACGTGGCACTGACATTCTTGAACAGCTGGACCTCCAAGATCTCCCAATCCTCAAGGTAGACACGTTCTTCCTGCCCGCGGGCGGAGACGATACCCTAGCAATGTGGCTCGTTAAACTTTTGACAGCCGAGAACTCCCATCCTCAGTTTATATAGCAGGACATCGGTTACAAGTTCGAAAGGTGATCCCTACACCACAACAGTGTAGAAATTGCAGGCGATTTGGCCATCCAGCGAAATATTGCAGATCTATCGCCGAATGCCCAGTCTGTGGTGCCGATGACCATTCTAATACGTCTTGCAATCGATCTCCCTCTTGCCTTAACTGTCATGAGGCTCACCCTTCGTACTCTCGCCGTTGTCGAGTCTTTAAACGAGCGGGAAATCCGTTACCTCAAAGAGACAGAAGGTCTCCCTTATGCCATGGCAGTTTCTCATCTCCGCCTCCAAGGGAGACTCCCACGTGTTTCTTATTCCCGTGTTTCAAAACGTCCCTCCACTTCTGGTATCCCATCTTCTACACCCACCTCTGTGGTTACCTCTCCCATAGTCACTCCTGCATCTAATCCTTTTGCTGTCCTCGGCTCAGACGTCCCTACTTCAATGCCTCAGTCTAATCTCGCTTCTTCGAGTTCTCTCTCACAAGCCTCAGTATCGACGAGACCTCTTACGACACCTCCCAATCGTCCCTCTACTTCTCAAAAGTCAAAAAAAGGTCCGTTAACACCTTCTACCCATCTTCCACCTCCTCATTTTACCCTCCCTGTCTCTGTCCCTGGTTCTTCCCCTCTCACTGGCTCAGTTACAAGTGTAGAGGTTCACCCTCCTCCTCGTACTGTACCTTCCTCCCCTGTTCCCTCCCAAGTTTCTTCCTCTTCTGCCACCTCCCAGGTTCCTGCCTCTTCTGTCCCCTGCCACGCTTCTCCAGTTCCCTCCACCCTTTCGACCCTCCCTACCTTGGTACAGTCCAATACAGTTCCAATCTTTACTCATCCTCCCCCTACCATTTCCAATATTGTCTCCCATACGATGTCTCTGAATTCCGAAACACTTGAAGCAATCTCTGAATATATTGCACAGAACAAACCATCAATGGACACTGATCCACCTTCCGCTCTTTCTCCCTCCTCTGCTCCATCTGCGCAACTCCTTTCTTCACAGCGCACCGTTCCTTCACTGCTTGAACGTTTTCCACTGCCTCCGCATGTGGACTTTTCTAACCCCTCTAGTCCACAGGAACCCTTACCTGCGGATTTCAAGTATCTTTATCATTGCCAATCATGGCCTATTTACAGTGGAATATACGCAGCCTCAGGGGTAATCGGGGTGAGCTTCAGATGTTACTCTCCCAGTTTGCCCCTGTTGGTGTTTGCTTACAGGAACCAAAATTACACTCTGCTGTTATTTCTCACATCTCAGGCTATAATTTATTGTATTCTTCAGATCCTTTTCCTGATGGGACCTTTAATGAAATCCGCCATTGTTCTCCCTTTCTGCAAACCAGGCACTACGGGACATGAAACCTCCCACTATCGTTCCATTGCTCTTACCAGTGCAGTTTGCAAAGTAATGGAACGCCTAGTAAATAGACGTTTAGTGTGGCATTTAGAGACACACAACAGTCTCTCCACTCGTCAATATGGCTTTCGTAAGGGACGTTCTACCATAGACCCCTTACTACGCTTGGATACATATGTTCGTAATGCCTTTGCGAATAACCACTCAGTTATTGCCATATTTTTTGACCTTGAGAAGGCATATGACACAACTTGGAGGTATAATATTTTAGCCCAAGCCCACTCCTTAGGCCTTCGAGGCAATCTACCATCCTTCCTTAAGAACTTTTTAACTGACAGGCATTTCCATGTTCGGGTTAATAATGTGCTCTCCCCGGACTTTATCCAAGCTGAAGGTGTCCCCCAGGGATGTGTTCTGAGCACAACACTTTTTCTCCTTGCTATTAATGATTTGGCCTCTAGTCTTCCATCAAATATTTGGTCATCACTCTATGTTGATGACTTCGCTATTGCCTGTGCAGGCGCTGACTGTCACCTCATTACAGTTTCTCTCCAACATGCAGTCGACCGTGTTTCCAATTGGGCCACCACACGTGGGTTTAAATTTTCCAGCACTAAAACCCACCAAATTACTTTCACTAGACGCTCTGTCATCTCCGATCATCCTTTGTACCTCTATGGCTCCCGTATCCCTGAACGTGATACAGTCAAGTTTCTGGGCCTCCTCTTTGATCGTAGGTTATCCTGGAAACCTCACATTACCTCTCTGAAGGCAACTTGTCACAGCCGGCTGAACCTTCTTAAAACCCTTGCTCATCTTTCATGGGGAGCTGATCGTCGAACCCTCCTTCGCCTACATTCCACCCTTATTTTATCGAAACTTGATTATGGTGACCAGATCTATTCAGCGACATCTCCTGCTACTCTCTCTAGCCTTAACCCCATTCATCACCAAGGATTACGTTTATGCCTTGGTGCTTTTCGCTCTTCCCCTGTCGAGAGCCTCTATGCAGAAGCGAACGTTCCATTCTTATCCGATCGCCGTGATGCCCATTGCCTGCGCTACTATGTACGCTCTCATGATCTCCACAATCCTTCCATTTATAGAATGGTCACTGATATTAGTAGACATTCTTTATTTGTTCGCCGCCCCTGTTTACTCCGTCCCTTCTCTCTTCGCCTTCATTCGCTCTTGTCTACTCTTCAACTACCACCTTTCTATGTACATGTAGCATCTCACTTTTCCCTACCCCCCTGGGAAGTTCCAGCTGTTCGAGTCTGTTCTTTCTCCCTCCCTTGCTCGAAAGCCCAACTGACTACGGTCGCTTCCCGCTCTCTTCTTCTTGACCACTTTCACTCTCATTCTCATGCCATTGCTGTGTACACAGATGGCTCTAAGTCTTCTGACGGCGTAGGATTCACAGCAGTGTTTCCGGACAGCATCGTACAAGGGCATTTACTATCTTCGGCTAGTATTTTTACTGCTGAATTATATGCCATCCTTACAGCACTTATCCGTATTGCATCTATGCCTGTGTCGTCATTTGTGGTTGTCTCAGACTCCCTTAGTGCTTTACAGGCTATACAAAAATTTGATACACCTCACCCCTTAGTCCTCCGTATCCAACTTTGGCTACGCCGCATCTTTACCAAGCATAAAGATATTGTTTTTTGTTGGGTCCCTGGTCATGTTGACGTACAGGGCAATGAACAGGCAGACACTGCTGCACGGTCAGCAGTACATGACGTACCAGTTTCTTATAGAGGTATTCCATTTACGGACTATTTTGCTGCAATATCTTCCCACCTTCACACCCGTTGGCAACAACGTTGGTCTACTATGATCGGCAACAAACTTTAATCTATTAAACCGAGTATAGGTTACTGGCCGTCTTCTTATCACCAGTGTCGAGGTTGGGAGACTACTCTCTCCCGTCTTCGCATTGGCCATACTCGTCTTACTCATGGATATCTCATGGAGAGGCGTCTTGCTCCTCTCTGTGAGAATTGCCAAGCTCCATGATCAGTCAGCCACATTCTGTTGGACTGCCCACTTTATCAACGAGCACGCAGAATTTACCTCTGTCGTCGTCTTCGCTCCGCTGTTCTCTCTTTACCTTCCCTTCTCGCTGATGGACCCACCTTTCATCCGGACTCTCTCATTGACTTTTTGACAACAACTGACTTACTTCACAAATTCTGATACCTTCAGCCCTTTCTACCTCAATCTCTTGCTACCCTCTACCCCCATACTATCCCCTGCCCCGCTGTTTTCTGTAACCTACTGATCATCCCTCCTCCCTTCTGCCGCCCAATACCCTCGCTTCCTTCCCTACCCAGCAGCGCTGTATAGCCTTTGTGGCTTAGCGCTTCTTTTTTATTATAATAATAATAATATCGTGTTCATGAGCCTCAAAAGCTTTACTGAAGAAAGCTAATAAATTAAATGAGCGGTCTCTCGTGAATCCATGCTTAGCCAGATTATTCTTGTCCAGATGACTTATTATATCAGCTATAATTGATTCTAGCTTATTGGGCGGTAATTTGAAGGTAACGACTTGTCTCCTGCTTTAAAAATAGGAATTACATTAGCCATCTTCCACATATCAGACATCTGTTTGGAGAGAAAAATTAAAAATATTAGTTAATGGTTCACAGAGTTCCATTTTGAATCCCTTAAGAACCCTTGAAAAAAGCTAATGAGAACCTGGCGATTTATTTTGTTTTGGTCGGTCTATTTTTTCATAACCATTTCACTAGTGACTGTGATGTTACATAGTTTATCTTCTACAAGCCCACTATAAAAATTAATTTCTGGGATATTGTTAGTGTCTTCCTGTGTAAAAACTGAGAGAAAATAATTATTTAAAATCGAGCACATTTCATTCTCTTTGTCAGTATGATGCCCATAGTAAAATTTTTAAGAGGACCTATCTTATCTCTAACTTTTGTAATATGCACCTGGAAAAAACTTTTTGGGTTAGTTTTCGAATCCCTAGCAACTTTAATTTCGTATTCCTGTTCAGCTTTTCTTATCCCATTTTTAACATCCCTCTTAATGTCAATATACTTATTCATAAGATGACCCTCACCTCTTTTGATATGCCTATAAATTCATTTCTTCTGCCCTAAAAGACATTTGAGCCTATTCATCCATTTTGGGTCATTTTTATTTGATCTAATTTCCTTACATGAGATAAATGTTCTTTGGGCAGCATGTAAAGTGTTCAGAAAGCTGTCATATTGATAGCTGTCATGGCTACCCCAGTCATTACCCAACTGCATTACACAGCAGCCAGTAGCCATCTGCATAGATGGTATACACTCTGTTCTTTGTATCTCTCTCCTTCTTGGGCATTATCTATTCTGGATATTGCCTTTCTTGTTTCGTCATTACTGCCACCACTTCTGTTACTTGGCGATTTTAATGCTCATTATTTCCTCTGGGGGTCTCACTGTGATTCCCGTGGCATTCAGTTAGAGGCTTTTCTTGCTTCCCACCCCCTCCATGTTTTAAATACAGGTACTCCCACCCATTTTGTTCCTCGTACTCATACTCTCCCTTGCATCAATCTCTCAGTCTACCCCTCCTCTGCTGCACTAAACTTCACCTGGATCACAGCGATCATTTTCCAATCATTCTTACTTCACCTTCATATTCACCACCTCTTCATAACCCACACTGGCAACTTGATCAGGCAAATTGGGACCTTTACTCACAACTAACTTTTTTTAGTGAGGTTCCTTCTTCGTCCTCCATTGATGAGATTTTACACCTCTTCTCGTCCTCAGTTTTAACCACAGCTTCTCATTCTATACCCCAAACCTCAGGCAGGCATTCTCAGAAATGCATACCTTGGTGGTCTCCTGCTTGTGATCGTGTAGTACGTTTGAAACGCTCAGCATGGGGCAGGTACCGGTACAATAGAACCACTGAGAGACTTCTTGATTTTAAGCAGAAGCCTGCGATTGCTCACTGTGTCATCCATAACACTAAACGCACTTGCTGGCGAGATTATGTCTCCACCATCACCTCTGCTTCCTCTATGAGTGCAGTCTGAAAAAAAGTACGGAAACTGAGTGGTAAATATTCTCCTGACCCGGCTCCTGTTCTACGGGTTGCCAGTGTTGGTATAGCAAACCCTCTAGATGTCGTTGAAATTGGCAATCATCTTGTCCGTATTTCTCTGGGGCTCCATCTCTGTCCCTCGTTTCTTTCCTCAAAGTCTGCCAGAGAGTTAGCACCCTTGGACTTTTCTTCTCTTAGAGAAGAACAGTATAATATGCCTTTTACACTTCAGGAGCTGGAGGCAACACTCTCAGCTTGCCGATCATCGATCATCGACAGCTGGGCCCGATGACATTCATATTCGTACGTTACAACATTTACATCAGTCAGCCCTTGCAGTCCTCTTACGCCTTTTCAATCTTATTTGGTCACAAGGCGTTCTTCCACAGCTGTCAAAATCTGCCATTGTTCTCCCTTTCTGCAAACCGGGTACTACTGGACATGAAGCCTCCCACTATCGTGCCATTGCTCTTACCAGTGCAGTTTGCAAAGTGATGGAACGTCTGGTAAACAGACGTTTAATGTGATATTTAGAGACACACAACAGTCTCTCCACTCATCAATATGGCTTTTGTAAGGGCCGTTCTACCGTAGACCCCTTACTATTCTTGGATACGTTTGTTCGTAATGCCTTTGCGAATAACCACTCAGTTATTGCCATATTTTTTGACCTTGAGAAGGCATATGACACAACTTGGAGGTATAATATTTTGGCCCAAGCCCACTCCTTAGGCCTCCGAGGCAATCTACCATCTTTCCTTAAGAACTTTTTAACTGACAGACATTTCCATGTTCGAGTCAATAATGTGCTCTCCTCGAACTTTATCCAAGCTGAAGGTGTCCCTCAGGGATGTGTTCTGAGCACAACACTTTTTCTCTTTGCCATAAATGATTTGCCCTTTGTTCTTCCATCCAATATTTGGTCATCACTCTATGTAGAACACATTCGTACAGCATAATGATGTCAACGAGATAAAGTCAGTTGATCAAATGAAAATGCTGGCCCACAGATGGCTCCAACTTCATCCTGTTCCCTACTTGTATGTCTCATAACAATAAAAATGCTTTCAAATGAGCTGATGTAGGTAACAGCTCTTAGCTTGCCAATAAAGTTAGGAATCCTTAACCTGTAAATAGCTTGTCAATAAAGCTAGGGATCCTTAACCTTGTCAAACCCTGTGTAAAAAAAAAAAAAAAAGAAAAAAAAAGAGGGGGGACAAAGAGAGAGGAGAGAGAGGGGGAGAGACAGGGGAGAAGGGGGAGAGAGGGGGAGATGGAAGAGAGAGAGGGGGAGGGGGAGAGAGAGGGGAGGTGGAGAGAGAGAGGGGAGAGAGAGATGGGAAATGGGAGAGGGGAGGGAGAGAGAGATGGGAAATTGGATAGGGGAGGGATAATGAGATTGGGAGAGATGTTAGAGGGGAGAGATGGGAGAGAGAGAGAGAGAGAGGTAGAGAGGGGGAGAGGTATATAGATAGAGAGGGAGATGGGGGGGAACATGGGGTGTAAGAGGGATGGAGGGTTATCAGGTCACTTTACAAGAAGGTGTGAAATCCTGTGTGTGTGTGTGTGTGTGCATGTGTACTACAGCTTTTACAAGTGCCTGACAGTTTCATCCTGTGTGTGTGTTTATGTAAGCATTCCTTATTACTCACGTATGTACTACATATGTACCCGATAGCTTGGTTCCCACTGTGCACTGTCTTGTGTGCTTAAAATTATGTTCAATTCTGTAACACTAGGCCTCACCCACTGTGTGTACTCACCTAGTTGACTCACCTAGTTGAGGTTGCAGGGGTCGAGTCCAAGCTCCTGGCCCTTCCTCTTCACTGGTCACTACTAGGTCACTCTCCCTGAACCATGAGCTTTATCATACCTTTGCTTAAAGCTATGTATGGATCCTGCCTCCACTACATCGCTTACCAAACTATTCCACTTCCTGACTACACTGTGGCTGAAGAAATACTTCCTAACGTCCCTGTGATTCATCTGTGTCTTCAGCTTCCAACTGTGTCCCTGTGTTGCTGTGTCCAGTCTCTGGAACATCCTGTCTTTGTCCACCTTGTCAATTCCTCTCAGTATTTTGTAAGTCGTTATCATGTCCCCCCTATCTCTCCTGTCCTCCAGTGTCGTCAGGTTGATTTCCCTTAACCTTTCCTCATAGGACATACCTCTTAGCTCTGGGACTAGTCTTGTTGCAGACCTTTGCACTTTCTCTAGTTTCTTTACATGCTTGGCTAGGTATGGGTTCCAAACTGGTGCTGCATACTCCAATATGGACCTAACATACACGGTGTACAGGGTCCTGAATGATTCCTTATTAAGATGTCGGAATGCTGTTCTGAGGTTTGCCAGGCGCCCATATGCTGCAGCAGTTATTTGGTTGATGTGTGCTTCAGGAGATGTGCCTGGTGTTATACTCACCCCAAGATCTTTTTCCTTGAGTGAGGTTTGTAGTCTCTGGCCCCCTAGACTGTACTCCATCTGCGGTCTTCTTTGCCCTTCCCCAATCCTCATGACTTTGCTCTTGGTGGGATGTATGTGTGTGTTTGTATGTGTGTGTGTGTGCTGCTACATCTCATTACCTGCTTAACTTTCCTACACCTCAATAAATTCTATTAAATGCTAATAAATGCTGCTTATTCTAATTCTGATAGCTCCAGGAGAGTGACCCCAGTTTCCAACTAGAGACTGGTATTGTTGACCCCATACAACTCAACTAGGTGAATATTACGTGTGGCTGCAGTGTTGCTGAAGTATCATGTCGGTCCGGACAGTACCTGGGTCCCGCCTAGTTGAAGATGCTTGATGCTTCTCGGTAATTTTTCCACTACCTTCCTGTAGGCACTGTAGTCACTAGCTCATCTAACTTTTTCACTGTGCTCACTGTACTTACTGACACATCTATACATATCTCTTATCTCCCTGGTCTTGAGTCGCACTTATTCTTCAAATACTCCACTAAGTAATGTATGGTGATGCTATTTAGGTCTGGTACACAAGGGTTCACCTTCCTTGATCAGGGTGGGCACTTAACACTTGGCACTATTTTCTATGTTTTCTCTTCTGTGATCACTTATATTTCCTTTTTTTCGGGGTTTAAGTGATTATATGCACTCTTATGCTTGCACACACCTATATCCCACACTCTGTTCCCTATGGCACAGTCAGAAACTACCTCCAAAACAAGAGCTCAATCTGCGTGACTCCTCCACATGACTTAAGGATTGTGTGTGTGTGTGTGAAACTATGTGAGTGTGGGTTTATTAAGTGCGTGAAGAGTAGTGGTAGGATTGTGTATGAGTGTGTATGTTGAGTCTGCATTTGACAAAGTCTACATTGCTTCTCTACTTGGCCTGACCTGACTCACACCTGATGTTGAGAAATGGGATTACCAGTTAAGTTTAAATATAGGAAAACTTAACTTAGAAAGACAGCTCATCGCCTGCACAGCCGCCCCTGCAGACGAGGTCTTGAGAAGCTGTCGAAGTCATCTCTCAACGGGTTGTAAAGAGTTATAATTTGTAAGATTATAAATTACCCCTAGGGGGTGTTATGTCAGCATATTTCATTCACTGATTGCTGACAAATTACATACTTGTTTGGGCTCAAAAGTCCGCACCTTACTGCTGACTATAGGTTGATTACAAACTCCTTGCGACTCAAGAACTGCACAGTCCCCCATACCACAAGAAATTCGTAGCCTACCTTGCTCTTGTAGCGTGAGCTATGGTGTTCTTCACACCTTCGACAGATATCGGTGATTTGATAGAAGCTGAAGTGTCCTTGGATGTCCACATCTTCCATAGTCTAGGAATACGCACACTGGTACACTATGTTCCACAAGATTTGTCTTTATTGTTCACAATCTTATCACTAAAGAAGCTGATCACACTTCTCTTAAGTGTTTATTTTGTTTTATGAGATACTTTGTTCACACTAGCGCACAGATCGTTCTTTGTTGGTTATCCTGGCATCAGTGTCACTCTCAGTAGAGTCAAAAGTAATCTGAAGACGCCACAACGCCCCACGCCATCACTGCCCCCAGCACAAAGGAAAAGCTGACCTAGTACTTTTGCTTCCTTGCCACTTCCTCGATGAAGCAAAGCAGAATGTTTGTTTCTTGCTGTCTTAAGCATAGACAACAATGTACACTATTTTTACCATGGTAATAAAGTGGGAGCAGGATTTTCCTTAATTGTCCTGCTAAGGTAAGAGATGAACTGTCTTTTATTAAGCTACACTTTGCAACACAGGACCGCACGGAATGTCGAGCCACGTCACATACTGGTACTGCATCTGGGGTCAATTACTTGCTGTAGCAGTAAACAAGATATTTGCCCCTTCTGAGAGGGCTGGGCCCCTCAGGGCTGAAAGGGGCTGAAGGGGCTGAAGGGGAGTGATACCGCCCTCCTGGAGAAAATTTCTCCACACCTGACTTACCCACACCCACCTACTAGTTTATGTATTCTATGCTTCACCTGTCTGCTCGTCCTGTTCTACTAGAAATTACCAATTGCTGTTTGTAACTGAGTACTTGATATCCTATTCTTTAACATACTAGGAGAGTTTTGTGAATGTGTGTGTGCATGTGGCACTATATGAGGGTGTGTTTATTGTGTGAAAAGTAGAAGGTGGGATTGTGTGTTATGGTTCATGAGTGTGTATGTGGTCTACAGTGCTCTATCTGACCCACACCCACCTGACCTACACCCACCTACTAGGTTATGTCCTCTATGCTTATACTTCTTCCTAGCCTAATAAAAACCTGTCTGCTCACCTTGTTCTATAAATTACTATTTTTTATTTATTATTGAGTACTTGTTATTTTATTCTTTATCATACTAGGAGAGTTGGACCGTTCACAAACAGTTTAGCGGTAAAGTGGAACCAGGGCCGGGAACCCTTCAGGGGGCAAGAAAGTCTAAAGTGTGAATTTGAAATAGATTTCCTATGAGGGGATAGAGCCACTCAATGTAAGGTCACTGAGACCATCCAAACAGAGTTGTGAAAGTTACATCTCGCGCAATTGCAGGTATTCGAAGACCGAGTGTATTCGGTCCTGCCCGTTGGGGGTATACCATTTTTGAATGTTGCAATGTTGCATTGGTTGTAAAAAAACGAAATAAGTATTTTTTAAATTTATTATACAAGTAGACAATATAAAAAACATAAATGGAACTTGTTTCTGAACAATTTGTAACCAGTAAAAAAATAGAAATAGGAACTACTTATCAACAATGACACATTGCAATGGGATGCAACTTACAAATGAAATATTCCTGAGTTCCCTGAGAAAGAACAATCATTTCACATCACTAATTTTGCAAATGAAAGTTCATGAAACAATTTTTATCCTTCTTTATGCACAGATTTACTTTACATATGGCACAGCAAAATGAGGATGTGACATGATTATTCTTTTTGCTGCAAAACTTGCATGAAAGCAGCTTACCTAACACTGGCCAGTGACCTAGCTGTTTATCCAGCCTCACACTGTCATCTGGCCTTTCTGCACGTTGGTACTGAAATGCAGATGGGTATTCCACCTTTGACAAAGCTTCATTACTGCCAACCAAAGAAGTACTGGTTGAATCTCGACTTCGTCTCATGCTGGTGCGGTTGAACTTTTGTCCTTTGGATCTTGCAGTGACAGAGATGTCAAGCCTGAATAGCTTCAGTGGTGTGCATGGCATGTTTAGTGACCTACAATCACGACAGTAAAGAAGCCATGCATTCACAACAGCAACATCCAAAACATAAGCAAAGAGCCGCATGTACCAACGCTTTGATTTCATTGGTGTTTTGTAAAGATGGACCAACATGTTACTTTTGTCGATACCTCCCATGTTTGCGTTGTAGTTCTTGATGATGGCTGGGCACTCAAAGTGGTCTTTCTTCTTTGATGCCTTGTCATATCTTTCAATAAGAGCCAAAGGATAAACTCCGACATCATTTGTGACTAGAGTCACAACTTTGTTGTCCTTCCATCTTACAAGAAGGATATGATCATTGCTTTGGAAATCAAAATAGCCCCTGGCCACATTATTCTTTTGCATTTCTTTCACAGGCATCAGTTGTGGCTTACCACATCTATTATCACGTATTGTTCCAGTGTACCTGCAGTTATACTTGTCTCTCAGTACCTTGACCAAAGGTAGACTTGAAAAGAAATTATCAGCATAGACTGCTGATGTTTTTCTTTGGTCAAGAGATGCTGCAAGTACAAGAACAATCCTGGAACTCATTGGGAGTTTATTTTCTTCATTTGACAGCTTTATGTGATGGTTCTCAAAAGTTGGGTTACCTTGATACATCAGTATATCATGTATGATTCCATCTTCACTGCTACGACAGAAGAGTTTGAAACCCCACTTGTCTGGTTTGTTTTTGATGTATTGCCTTAGGTTTCCAGCTGTTTTACCCTTGAAAGCAACCATAACTTCATCAACAGACTGCTTGGGTGTAGCTGGAACTTTCAAGCAAGCTTTAGTCAGTCCATTGTAAAGAGGCCTTATTTTGTAGAATCTGTCATTATCCTTCTTTTTTGTGTTATCATTGAAATGAATGGTACGCCTCAGCAACCTAAACCTCTTTGATCCCATGACTTCTGCAACTTGAATTGTCCTACTTGCACTTCTCCAATAGTCCTCAATGGATGGCTGTACAGTGTAACCCATATACAACAGAATACCTATAAACCTAGTCATTTCCTCAGAATCTGTTTGAAAAGTAGTATGTATGTCTTTTTGCCTGGCATACAAATTAGTTTGAAATGTAATGTTGTCTATCATGTCTTGAGTAAAAAAGTCTGTAAAATAATCATATGCACACCTAACTTCAACAGGCTTTTCATGTTCATATTTAGGCAAAGGGTCATTGTGGATGTCCTCATTCTTCCATTGGGTGTCTACTTGAGAAGCAAGATCATCTTGAAGCACTTCTTCATCAGGGTATTCCTCCATAGTAATACGTTTCTTCCTCTTGTTCAATTTTTTTTTTTTTGGTGGTGGCGCAGCTTCCTCCTCCCCATCTGTTGACACCTCTGCATCTGGTGGCAAGAATTCATCCTCACTATCCAGGAAATCCATGTCATCTGAGTCTTGATCTGAGTCAGTATCATCCCAAACACAGACAAATTTCGAGGTAGCCTTGGAGGACTCACCGTAGAACAATTTCTTATTGATCTGGAAGGACAATAAAAACATTCTGTACACACCCAGACCAATACTGAATTCATATATACACTACCAAATTCTATTGAAATATTTATATACCGAAACTTGAAAACTGCACCTAAAAGGGCAGGAACGGCCGGGCATGGTCCTATTTTGTTGCACTTTTTTCATTTGCATGGTGCACTCGTAATATGCTTCACAACGCCTTCATATATATATCAAAATATGGCTAAACTATTCATTTACACACTAGACACACAAATCAGTACTTACCGACATTGTATTGGGTGAAATGCTTCAGTATATAAGGAGCACTATACCGAGAAACACGAGTTTTGGCGCCGGCAAGGTATAAGTGTTTACATTCTGCTGTCTCGACCAATGGGAAGCGAGCAGCCGCCATCACCGCTCAGCCTGGGCGACTCAGGGAAGGTCTGTGATTGGTCAGAAATAGAGAATGGGAACCTAGATGCGTGGCGGGAGTTGTAGGACGTGCGCAAAAAACCACGCTATGAGGACAGACTTCACTCGGGTCTGCCCGGTAAAGGGTTTAAGAAGTCTCCGGGCCCTAGGCTATTCAGATTGGCGGGGCACCTTTGAGTTATGGGTAAGCGAAGCGACCCCTTCCAGCTTGGGGGGGGGGGTCGGTGTGAGCCTGTTTAAGGTCTAATTAAATACATTCTGGCTATTTAGATTAAATTTAATAGGGAAAGTACATCAAGACAACCAAAACCATTTACCAACAGCCATTATAACTATCTTGTTAAATCATGCATTTTAAAGAGAATAAACTCAAGACAGCATCGTATTACTAGGTTAGGCTATTAAAGTAGTGACATCATGTACCTATTATATTCAGCATAACCACTACAGCACTATTATTCCCTTTATAAATCACTGACCATTATTGTTATCATTGCATCATGCATAAGACTATCAAATCATATAAACTCAAGAAAGTAAAGAATTGTTTATATTCACAGGCACTTCTTAAATAAACTTTTTTCTGGATTTCATATTGGCAAAATCATCAATTATATTCTGAAAATCAATATTTCTTGTTAGATCAGACTCAATGGTCAACAAGGCTAGGTTACACAATTTGTCTTGGCTGGTTTTTCACTCTTTTCAAAACAGAAAATGAACGTTCTCCTTCACAGTTAGTAGCTGGAAGTGTTAGGTAAAGGCGATACACTATGTCAACATTAGGGAAGGTTTCTGAGATACCTGCATTTCTTAAATGTTTCAAAGCAGCTGAGGGCGCAAATTTTTCTAGTGGAGCTTTAATCTGATTCATATACCCAGAAAAATGAACTATTTCTTCAACAAATGTGTCCTGAACATCTGCTGAAAGGTGTTATTGCAACTTTAACGCAGCTTCTCTCAATTCTGCATCTGGCATAGTAGTAATTTTGAACAGAAATCCAAACTTGTCATTGAGATTCTGGTAGATTTCTTTTCTTTTCACCAATTCTGTAATCAGTGAATCCAGAATGACAAAGTATGTAGATGTCTTATATTTCTGCCTTGGTAGCAACACAATTTCATTGTCTGGCTCTTCAAATTTTCGTTTCCTCTTCCTTGACCGCTGATGATCAGCCTGGTAACTGTAGTCTTTCACCAGCAGTTTAGCTTTCTCTTCAAACATTTCAAAAGCTTCATCATTGCGAAGTGAGCTTACAAATTCCTCTAAGCCTGCATAGAGGTTAGCACAAGCAGCCATTTCAATTTCAATTTTCTGAAGTGTCTTGTTCGTGGCATTTAACCGTTCCAGTATACAGTCCCAAAGCACACAGAGTAAGGCCAATTCAAAATCTTCCAATTTTGATGCTAAGCTGGCTGCTTCGCTTCTTGTAGTTGCTGTCTGGTCTTCATTCTCTGCTATTTGGATCAAAGCAGAACGTATTTCAGCAAAGCTGTCTTTCAAAGCATGTGTTGCATCATGCTGCACTGACCACCTTGTTGTTGATAATGATTTGATGACATCTCCATGAATGGTTGACTTGAGTATACTCCACCGATGCGCTGAAGCAGAGAAAAAATTAAAGAGTGCTTGTAAAAGTCCAAAAAATGAAACTGCAGTGACACAACACTCCGCAGCACATGACCCAACAAGATTAAGAGAATGTGCTGAGCAGGGCACATATTCAGCAAGTGGGTTGATTTGCTTGATACGGGCTTGCAATCCATTATATTTACCCGACATGTTACTTGCATTGTCGTAGCTCTGGTCATGGCAATCCATAATAGAGAGATCATGTTCAAGCAGAGTATCCAGTACTACATTCATCATTGTTTCTCCATCATGGCCTTAAAGAGGAATGAATTTTATAAAGCGCTCTACAGGCTTACAACTGGAGTCAACAAAGCGAACAATGAATGTCAATTGATTTGTATGTGAAATATCTGGTGTTGAATCTACACTTATTGCAAAGTATTTTGCAGTTTTCACAGCTGCTATGATGTTATTGAGGACCTTCTTAGTCATCAGTTCAATAAATTCATTGCATATTAGATGACATGTAAGATACAGTACCTGCATTCCCAAGGCGTGACACATGATTTGCTAAGAATAGATCGAATTGTGCTAACAGTTCTATGATCCCTAGGAAATTGCCATTGTTTTCCGAACCAAAAACCTCATTTTCTCCATGGAAAGCAAGTCCTCTTAGAGCTAAGAATTTTACAACAGCAACAACTCTTTCTAGAACTTTCCTCCAATAAGTGCGCTCTTTTTCAGTTTGATTTTCCAAATGAGAATCCAATAAGCCTTTTTTCTGTGCACGAAATACACTGGCTAAAATGCAGCTCCTGTGAGTGGTGCTGTTTTCATGTTCCTCGAAACGCTTGGAATTTTTCCAGTTATTGAACCCCCGTGTGAAGGTATTTTCTTTGGTAGAAAATAGCTTGCATGCTGAACAGTACACTTTTCCTGAGCTTTCAGAGTATACCATCCATGATCTTTTCACAGTTTCTGAATTTGCAAGCTTCCTATAAAACATAGATGACTTTAAACAATGACGACTTCCATCATCATAAATCCTTGCTGATTTCCTAAAGTCAATGTTCAGAGTTTGACTGAAGTTTTCTGCAATGAAAGCATTACGTAGAGAATCTGGGATTACATTTGGCCATGAGGCAGGATCTTTTAAGACAAATCCTGTGGATGAAATGTCTGTTGAGACATTGAGAGGAGACACAAAAGAAGTAAATGCTGGCTGAGAAATAATGGAGGGAGGGCTTCCTGTATGATCTGACGTATCTGCAGATTCAACTGTACTGGTAACATCAGAAACTGTTTTTGTGAGCATGTCTGATCTTTCTGCAGCTTCCTACATCTTTCTTTTACTGTTCTTCTTCTTGAATTTTCTTCTTTCTTTTCTGTGACTCACTCGCATAAGAACGTCCAGCATCACGTTCACGAGATGCCATAAAGAGGATGTATCACTGTCTGTAATCATGCAAATACAAATTTTTCATTATCAATTATTATTAATTTTTTAATTATTATTAAAAAAATTTTTCTGTCAATTGGGGGGATATGGCCCTTCTAGCCCCCTTTCCTCTGGCTGCGCATCTAAAAATTCAAGACGTTACCAGAAAGGAGTCATATACAGAAATTTTACCATAGATTAGGTTAGTGATTTGGGCTACGAATATTTTACTAATTCATCCTCCTTGATCTCCAATTTACTTAAACAGAAATCATACTGAGTCCAAGAACAATGCACAATTATGTTTTCCATGATATATGGCCTACCACCATAGATAAGGACATGAGAATTAAAGAATGCAGGGACAATTTTCAGTTTCACCCAACCAACGATTTTCTGATGTGGCTTATGTGTTTCTGGGGAAATATGTAGTAAATTAATTGATGTTCTACATCACTTCCGTCGCAACTTGAAAACTAAGCATTTGCGACGGAAGTGATGTAGAACATCAATCAATTGAGATCTGTTATTGAAATGATAAAGACTTAAAGACAGGACAAAGTGCTTTTAAAACCTACAAACGGAAGTCAGTTTGCGTTTTTAGGTTTTTCTTTATAGTATTTTTACCAAAAATGCGTCTTTACTGGTCCATGCGTCTTTACTGGTCAAGTAACCCTATCAGGTACCTCCTTAACATTTAGAGGCGAAAACAAACATTTATCCATACACATCAATGTCTATCAACAACACTTCAGTTAATTTGTCACAGTACAAGTCTAGATAACGTGTAATTACTACAAAAAATTGGAGAGGAATCTCCCATACTCACCCATTAGCTGGAAAACACAGCTGTTCTGATGTAAACAAAGGCGTGTTGAGTGTTGCCATCTATGGTTAGGTTTATTTATTTTTATTTTATTTTATTTCATTATTTATTTTTGTTTTGATTAATTTTTAAAAATCAATTTTACTCTCCAAACACTTGAACTTTTTAGGTAGGGACCCCTTTGCACTTGCTCCATGTGTGCAGTCTTGGATGAGCCCCTGAACCCCTTGGACCGTGGGGCCCCCAAATACGCGGGGCCCTAGGCAAATGCCTAGTTTGCCTATATATGTGTGTGTGTGTATGTGTATGAGTGTGTGTGTGTGTGTGTGTGTGTATCAGTGTGTACTAGTGTGTGTGTGTGTGTGTGTGTGTGTGTGTGGTGCCAGATAAGTGGAAAATGGCAAATGTGATACCTATTTTCAAAACAGGTGACAGGTCCTTAGCTTCGAACTATAGACCAATAAGCCTAACCTCCATAGTGGGAAAATTTATGGAATCAATAATTGCCGAGGCAGTTCGTAGCCACCTTGAAAAGCATAAATTAATCAACGAATCTCAGCATGGTTTTACAAAGGGGCGTTCCTGCCTTACGAATTTATTAACTTTTTTCACTAAGGTATTTGAGGAGGTAGATCATGGTAATGAATATGATATTGTGTATATGGACTTCAGTAAGGCTTTTGACAGGGTCCCACATCAGAGACTATTGAGGAAAATTAAAGCACATGGAATAGGAGGAGAAATTTTTTCCTGGATAGAGGCATGGTTGACAAATAGGCAGCAGAGAGTTTGCATAAATGGGGAG
>NW_027197881.1:0-37500 GCF_038502225.1 Cherax quadricarinatus
GACACAGTAATGTGGCATCCCATGCAACAGGAATGTGGCATCGCATGACAGTGTATTGTGGCATCCATTGACACAGTAATGTGGCATCACATGACACAGTAATGTAGCATGCCATGGCACAGTAATGTGGCATCCCATAACACAGTAATGTGTCATCGCATGGCAGAGTAATGTGACATCCCATGACACAGTAATGTGTCATCGCATGGCAGAGTAATGTGACATCCCATGACACAGTAATGTGGCATCACATGCAACAGTAATGTGGCATTCCATGACACAGTAATGTGTCATCTCATGTATCAGTTATGTTGCATCCCATGCAACAGTAACATGCAATTGCCAGATCCACATTCTCATTGGCTGAACCTAGATACTGATCTAACGATTGAGCCCCGTTGGAGTGTCCGATTCTTAGCATGTGGTTCGTTGGTTGGTGAGGCAGCCTATGTGAGAGTGTTAACATGCTCCGAATGAAGATTTCATACTCTTTGAACGCAACGCCCCCACCCCAAGAGGGCTCCGCCACGGCACAGTATAATTGAATCGCCTTTCCTCTCAACCATCCGACTCATTAAACAGAGCTCAGCTTTAATCGCAACATAAAGCCAAACTCTAAACTTAGAGCGAGACAGCAGACAGTAGGGCTAACGTAGGTCCATGATACCTGCGGAAGGTAGCAGAATATCCCCTCACTAAAAAAAAAAACCACAAAAACAAATCTTCATAATATACAAAAGGGAGAGAAAAAAATGAGCTATACATGTGTTCACTCAAAGTCCCTTATAACTTCCTAACTTAATACATGTAAATCCTAGACCGAACATCAGCCAGCGTATTTTCTTTGCCAGCAATGTGCTGCACTTTTATATTACATGGTTGCAACCTGATGGACCACCTCATTATTCTTGTGTTGTGTTTTTTCATATGTTCTAGATAGACCAGAGGATTGTGGTCACTATAGACTGTGACCACCTGCGAAGTCTGGCCCACATACACGTCAAAGTGCTCCAAGGCCAGTACCAGAGCGAGGGCTTCTTTTTCAATTGTAGAGTAGGCCCTCTGGTGGGGCTGGTACTTGGCTAAACAGTAAGCCACAGGCTGCAACCCTTCGTCCCCAGATTGCAGAGGCAGACTCAGAGGCATCTACCTGTAATGTAAAAGGTTTGGAGAAATCAGAAGATAGGACAACAGGAGCAGCACAAGGGATTAATTTGGCTCTATGGAAAGCCTTTTGACATTCTAATGTCCACTTAAAGGGGACTTTCTGACTAGTATGTGAGGTTAGAGGGGCTACAATATCTGAGAAATTTTTACAGAATCTTCTATAAAATCCTACCTCTAATAAACGTTGGAGGGATTTTCTATCATGAGATACTGGATAAGTTTTAATGGCAAGAATTTTAGCAAATTTAGGGGCCACTTTGCCACTACCTACTTCATGGCCCAAAAAGGTAATAGTAGACTGACCACTGGATGACTTGGGACGAGTTTTTCATTCCGAAGGGGGTAACTGTATATTGACAATGACCTCCTGGAATTACGAAGGCAGAGATTTCCTTCGCTTTGTCTGTCGAAGGTACCTGATAGTAACCTTTAAGGAGGTATAACTTGGACACAAAAGTAGCCTTACCCACAAAGCCGATTACGTCATCCAGAGGAGGAAGAGGGTAAGCATCTGCAATTATGACCTCATTCACCTTACAGTAGTCTGTACACATTCGAAAACCTCCATCAGCTTTCTTAACAAGGATCACGGTGAAGTCCATGGACTAGACTCCTCCACTAACCCTTGCTCTAACAAAAATTCTACCTCCTGCTGAAGTAGCCAGTTTTTCAGGATTAGCTCTGTAGGGGTAGAGTTTAATAGGTTTAGAGTTTCCCACATCTACATCATGATATCCTAGTGTACATTTTTTCGGAACATCCGAAAAGATGTCAGGGTAAGATTGTAGGAGAGCTGTTAAACGTGTTACTTGATTCTTAAATAGCCCCACAATTAAAGGTCTTTGAGGAGAACAGAATTGGGAAGCTTTACATTAATCTCAGAAATAGAGTGCAACAGGTCAGGGTCATCTACAGAGGCAGAGGACAGAGTCAATACTGGGATTTTATCTGGTGTATTAAATGCTTTAATTTGATTAATGAAGTCTTGTCAAGGGGAGACACTACATAATTTACATCAGATAATTTACCTACAATTTGCATAGGTCCGGTAAATCTAGCTTTTAATGTGTGGCCAGGTATAGGTTCCTGTACCAACACCTTGTCTCCTGGATGGAAGGAGCGAAACTTCGTATTTCTGTTACACCTCTGTTTTATCGTGTTTTGAGCTGCCTTTAAGTTAGCCTTAGCCAACTGACGTACCACCTGCAACCTTGAAGAAGGGTTGTAGAGTGTTGAGCAGACGCCTTCTCCCATCCATCCTTCCTTGAGCACCCGAAGAGGACCTCTTACATTGTGCCCAAAGATCAGCTCAAACGGACTATACCCGGTAAACTCCTGCACAGTTTCCCTTATTGGAAACAGCAACAAAGGTAGTGATTCATCCCAGTCTGTAGGAAAATGCATACAAAAAGTTCCCATCATGGTTTTTAACGTCTAGTGGAATCTTTCCAAGGCGCCTTGGGACTGAGGATGACAGACAGTGGATAAGTTGTGAATTATCCCTAACCTAGTTAATGCTTTGGCAGTGAAGTTAGTACCTTGATCACTTTGAATAGATTTAGGAATTCCAAAGCAAGAGATAAACTTAGTTAAAGTTTTAAGAATTGCTTTAGAACTCTATCCATTATGGTAAATAAGTACCGATTCCCAGACTTGGACTTAGGTAGTGGATCTACACAATCTATAGGACGGTATAGGATGGAGAGGTGCAGGTTTAATCTGCTGTTCAGGTTTCCCTACTTGGTAACATTCTCTACAACAGCGGATATGAGTCTTCACATCCTGACTAATTTATGGCCAGAAGAATTCTTTTATTATTCTATACGGGATTTTAGTAATTCCTAAGTGGCCTCCTAATGAAGAGCTATGAGCTATATTTGATATTTGAGGTCTAAATTTTTTGGGAACTACTAACCTGTCTGACTGTTTCCTTCACTCCATCTCCTTACCAGTCTCAGTGCAGATTAAGTAGTCGTTTTTAATTTTATATTTGACTGGGTGATCTGAAAAGAGGAATTTAAGGAAAGGTCTTTTCGCTGTTCCTCTCCAAAGGATAGTCCATGGGGCATGGACGCAGAGACATCTGGCAATCCTGCAACCCTGGAATAGGAAGGCTTGATCTGGGTCTGTTCACTAACTTTACAAGGCCCTGGCCAGTTTTCCTCGTAAAACAAATTGGCTATTCCGAGATCAGAGTCGTCCAAGGATAGGTTAGCATTCTCATCTGATATCCCTTGGGATTTTGTCCGAGTTATGGCCAACATCGGAGAACAATTAATCATTATTGGTTCTGGACGCAAATTACAAGTGATAATGTTATTACCCAGTAATAACACTGCATCTTTCATAGGAAATCCATCAGATACACCTACAGTCAAATATCCAGTGTAATACCTGCTCTGCACGTGTATTTTATGCAAGGGGACAGAAAACACTGCTCCTCCAAAAGCTTCTAGAAGAACGGAGAATTGTAATGAGGTGTGTTCAGAAAGGGGAAGTACTCCCTTTCTTGTAAGTGAGCAATATGCTCCAGTATCCCTAAAAGTTTTGACTTCAATTTTCTTTTAATTTTCCTGAAGGAATATTTGACACATACCATAATATGGAGCCATCCCTTTCTCTACTTCTTTCAGGGACATAACATTATAAATTTTCCCTAATGGTTGGGGTTTATTTGGGCAGTTAGGACGAATGTGGCCTGATTTATTACAATGAAAGCAAATGACATTTTTGACCTTAGCTCTTTCTTGACGTTGTTGCTGGTGCCGCTCTGGGTACTGTTGTCGGGATACACCATGTTGAGTGGTTTGTCGCTCACCAGGTTGACCATAGGTTGAGTAGTGTGACTCACCAGATGACTTAGTTGGATTACGTCGTCGTTCTCCTTCCTGCTGGCACTTCATTCTCCAATCAGGAACTTTTCGTTGACGGTCTCTGCTCATGCCAGACTGTTGAAATGAGAGATGGGACCGCTCGGACAAGGAGCAGTTGGTTTCAAAAGTATCAGCCAACCTGGCTGCCTCCAATGCAGTGGTCAACACGTGATCCTGCAGAAACACTCGAACCTCTGGTCCAACAGACTCCAGCAGGTTATCCACCAATATTAACTGGACCAACTCGTCGAAATTTGCGACACCACTTGCCTTGTACCAACTGGAAAAGGCTTTGGTCTACTGTCTTACAAAGCCAACAAAGGACTGACCAAGCTGTCGTCTACCTAGCTTGAAATCCTTTCTGTATTTGGCAGGAATACATTTATAAGCACCAAGAACAGTGGTCTTCACCACCTGATAATTACTGAAATCAGTGTCATTTAACACTGATGTAAATTCCTGTGCCTTATCAAACAACACTGTATTCACCAAAGACGCCCAATGATGTTCAGGCCACCTCATGGTTCGAGCCTGGTTTTCGAATGCTTCGAAAAATAATTCAGGCTCAGCTTCAGTGAAACGAGGAACAAGCTGTACTGCTTTTTACATCATTTACAGCTTGAGTAAACTGCCTCCTTTCTTTTTCTCTATCAAACTCTTCATTGGCATATGCTCCCTGTTCCCTGGTTTGTTTAAGAGTGATTTATGCCAACTCAAGTGCCAATGCAACTGATTCACCTACAGACAACCCCGTTGCATGAGACTGCTGGTTTTGCTCAGGGGTTGTGTCTTTTCCCTCTTTTTTCAGGAACCTCAGCAGGGATTTACTCCTGGTTCCTGTAGAGGGAGGAGTCTGATATGCCATCATCCTCTGCTCGAAGTTTGACACTTATAAGGTTATGAAGCTGCGCAGCTGTAAGAGTGCGTTCGTACTCAATGCTGATGGAACGAGCAATTTGCCAACAATGCTGTAGAGAAAACTTAGGTAAGTTTAATAAAGTGAATTCAGACACTAATCATCTGATTTGTCTAGGCGGCATTAACCCCACCGTAACATGCTATTTGCAATACATGCTCAGCTATGCACTGTACGACTGCAGAATACTCACACGATAGCAAGGCTGACACGCAACGAAGCTGAATGCAGAATATGCACATAGAATAGCATGGTTGACACGCAATAGCAAAATCAACTGCAGAATACTCACACAGTAGCAAGGCTGACAATAGTGAAGCGAACGCAAAGTTGACAAGCAAACAGCAAGCTATCTACGATCACACAATAGCAAGGCTGACCATAACGAAGCAAACGCAAAGTTGACATGCAAAATCACGCAAAATTCGTGAAGCATTGGCAGAGCTGATGCAATGCCAGATAGCAAGCTATCTGCGATATACTTCCTTCTCCAACTTCAACTCTAGGCTCAGCTCCTACTCTAAGTTCAGCCCCAGCTCTCGGACAGGCTATCCATATTACAACCAAGGTTCTCAAGCGCTTGTTATCCTGGGTGTAGAGGAAGTAAAATAAACACAGCAGAAAAACTTTTAATTATATTTTCCTTCACCAAGTATAAACAGCAGTATGTACACTATATACACTAAGTATAACAATAGATATTAAGGTAATCAAGGCAGAATAGCAGCCATGAGAAAGCAGACCACTGTGCCTCAACCAGCTCTAGAATGGAAATGACAAGGGTGAAAACGTAAATGGTAACCATGTCTCCTTCACAATTTCCAGATCCACATTCTCTTTGGCTGAACCTAGATACTGATCAGACGATGGGGCCCCGTTGGATCATCCGATCCTTAGCATCTGGTTTGCTGGTTGGTGAGGCAGCCTCTGTGAGTGTGATAACATGCTCCAAATAAAAACTACATACTCTTTGGATGCAACACTTGATTTATAGCAAAATTAAAAAACAACTTAGAACCTTTCTGAGAGGTAATGCGGAGCTGAATAAATGGTTACCAGCTAAGTCGGCGACATTCCCTTTAATGTACAGGTTGATTAAAACCGTACACGGGAAAACCTGGTTTTCCAGGGAGACTTATTACTGTGCAAATTTTAACCATTTCCAGCAGATACAGCCCACTCACTCACTCACTCACTCACTCACTCACTCACTCACTCACTCACTCGCTCACTCACTCACTCACTCACTCACTCACTCACTCACTCACTCAGTATTTCAAATAAAAATATGTATCACTTCCCACAAGTAGTGGTGATGTTCAAGTTCCTTTGTAGTTTTAAAGGGTTGATCATGAGGGACGTGCCCGTAAGTTATACCTGAAACATGAGGAACGTGCCTGTGAGTTATATCTGAAACATGAGGGACGTGCCTGTGAGTTATACCTGAAACATGAGGGACGTGCCTGTGAGTTATATCTGAAACATGAGGAACGTGCCTGTGAGTTATATCTGAAACATGAGGGACGTGCCTGTGAGTTATACCTGAAACATGAGGGACGTGCCTGTGAGTTATATCTGAAACATGAGGGACGTGCCTGTGAGTTATACCTGAAACATGAGGGACGTGCCTGTGAGTTACACCTGAAACATGAGGAACGTGCCTGTGAGTTATATCTGAAACATGAGGGACGTGCCTGTGAGTTATACCTGAAACATGAGGGACGTGCCTGTGAGTTATATCTGAAACATGAGGGACGTGCCTGTGAGTTATACCTGAAACATGAGGGACGTGCCTGTGAGTTATATCTGAAACATGAGGGACGTGCCTGTGAGTTATACCTGAAACATGAGGGGCGTGCCTGTGAGTTATATCTGAAACATGAGGGACGTGCCTGTGAGTTATATCTGAAACATGAGGGACGTGCCTGTGAGTTATATCTGAAACATGAGGGACTTGCCTGTGAGTTATACCTGAAACATGAGGGACGTGCCTGTGAGTTATATCTGAAACATGAGGGACGTGCCTGTGAGTTATACCTGAAACATGAGGGACGTGCCTGTGAGTTATATCTGAAACATGAGGGACGTGCCTGTGAGTTATACCTGAAACATGAGGGACGTGCCTGTGAGTTATATCTGAAACATGAGGGACGTGCCTGTGAGTTATATCTGAAACATGAGGGACGTGCCTGTGAGTTATACCTGAAACATGAGGGACGTGCCTGTCAGTTATACCTGAAACATGAAAGACGTGCCTGTGAGTTATATCTGAAACATGAGGGATGTGCCTGTGAGTTATATCTAAAACATGAGGGACGTGCCTGTGAGCTATATCTGAAACATGAGGGACGTGCCTGTGAGTTATGCCTGAAACATGAGGGACGTGCCTGTGAGTTATATCTGAAACATGAGGGAGGTGCCTGTGAGTTATATCTGAAACATGAGGGACGTGTCTGAGTTATATCTGAAACATGAGGGAGGTGCCTGTGAGTTATGCCTGAAACGTGAGGGACGTGCCTGTGAGTTACATCTGAAACATGAGGGACGTGCCTGTGAGTTATATCTGAAACATGAGGGAGGTGCCTGCGAGTTATATCTGAAAAATGAGGGACGTGCCTGTGAGTTATATCTGAAACATGAGTGACGTGCCTGTGAGTTATATCTGAAACATGAGGGACGTGCCTGAGAGTTACATCTGTAACATGAGGGACGTGCCTGTGAGTTATATCTGAATCATGAGGGACGTGCCTGTGAGTTATGCCTGAAACATGAGAGACGTGCCTGTGAGTTACATCTGAAACATGAGGGACGTGCCTGTGAGTTACATCTGAAACATGAGGGACGTGCCTGTGAGTTATGCCAGAAACATGAGGGACGTGCCTGTGAGTTATATCTGAAACATGAGGGACGTGCCTGTGAGTTATATCTGAAACATGAGGGACGTGCCTGTGAGTTATACCTGAAAAATGAGGGACGTGCCTGTGAGTTATACCTGAAACATGAGGGACGTGCCTGTGAGTTATACCTGAAACATGAGGGACGTGCCTGTGAGTTATATCAGAAACATGAGGGACGTGCCTGTGAGTTATATCTGAAACATGAGGGACGTGCCTGTGAGTTATATCTGAAACATGAGGGACGTGCCTGTGAGTTATGCCTGAAACATGAGGGACGTGCCTGTGAGTTATATCTGAAACATGAGGGACGTGCCTGTGAGTTATACCTGAAAAATGAGGGACGTGCCTGTGAGTTATACCTGAAACATGAGGGACGTGCCTGTGAGTTATACCTGAAACATGAGGGACGTGCCTGTGAGTTATACCTGAAACATGAGGGACGTGCCTACGAGTTATACCTGAAACATGAGGGACGTGCCTGTGAGTTATACCTGAAACATGAGGGATGTGCCTGTGAGTTACAACTGAAACATGAGGGACGCGCATGTGAGTTACTTCTGAAACATGAGGGATGTGCCTGTGAATTACATCTGAAACATGAGGGACGTGCCTGTGAGTTATATCTGAAACATGAGGGACGTGCCTGTGAGTTATATCTGAAACATGAGGGACGTGCCTGTGAGTTATATCTGAAACATGAGGGACGTGCCTGTGAATTATATCTGAAACATGAGGGACGTGCCTGTGAGTTACATCTGAAACATGAGGGACGTGCCTGTGAGTTATATCTGAAACATGAGGGACGTGCCTGTGAGTTATATCTGAAACATGAGGGACGTGCCTGTGAGTTATATCTGAAACATGACGGACGTGCTGTGAGTTATATCTGAAACATGAGGGACGTGCCTGTGAGTTATATCTGAAACATGAGGGACGTGCTGTGAGTTATATCTGAAACATGAGGGACGTGCCTGTGAGTTACATCTGAAACATGAGGGACGTGCCTGTGAGTTACATCTGAAACATGAGGGACGTGCCTGTGAGTTATATCTGAAACACGAGGGACGTGCCTGTGAGTTATATCTGAAACATGAGGGACGTGCCTGTGAGTTATATCTGAAACATGAGGGACGTGCCTGTGAGTTACATCTGAAACATGAGGGACGTGCCTGTGAGTTATATCTGAAACATGAGGGAGGTGCCTGCGAGTTATATCTGAAAAATGAGGGACGTGCCTGTGAGTTATATCTGAAACATGAGGGACGTGCCTGTGAGTTATATCTGAAACATGAGGGACGTGCCTGTGAGTTACATCTGTAACATGAGGGACGTGCCTGTGAGTTATATCTGAATCATGAGGGACGTGCCTGTGAGTTATGCCTGAAACATGAGAGACGTGCCTGTGAGTTACATCTGAAACATGAGGGACGTGCCTGTGAGTTACATCTGAAACATGAGGGACGTGCCTGTGAGTTATGCCAGAAACATGAGGGTCGTGCCTGTGAGTTATATCTGAAACATGAGGGACGTGCCTGTGAGTTATATCTGAAACATGAGGGACGTGCCTGTGAGTTATACCTGAAAAATGAGGGACGTGCCTGTGAGTTATACCTGAAACATGAGGGACGTGCCTGTGAGTTATACCTGAAACATGAGGGACGTGCCTGTGAGTTATACCTGAAACATGAGGGACGTGCCTGCGAGTTATACCTGAAACATGAGGGACGTGCCTGTGAGTTATACCTGAAACATGAGGGATGTGCCTGTGAGTTACATCTGAAACATGAGGGACGCGCATGTGAGTTACTTCTGAAACATGAGGGATGTGCCTGTGAATTACATCTGAAACATGAGGGACGGGCCTGTGAGTTATATCTGAAATATGAGGGACGTGCCTGTGAGTTATACCTGAAACATGAGGGACGTGCCTGTGAGCTATACCTGAAACATGAGGGACGTGCCTGTGAGTTACATCTGAAACATGAGGGACGTGCCTGTGAGTTATATCTGAAACATGAGGGGCATGCCTGTGAGTTATATCTGAAACATGAGGGACGTACCTGTGATTTATATCTGAAACATGAGGGACGTGCCTGTGAGTTATATCTGAAACATAAGGGACGTCCCTGTGAGTTATATCTGAAACATGAGGGACGTGCCTGTGAGTTATATCTGAAACATGAGGGACGTGCCTGTGAGTTATATCTGACACACGAGGGACGTGCCTGTGAGTTATATCTGAAACATGAGGGACGTGCCTGTGAGTTATACCTGAAACATGAGGGACGTGCCTGTGAGTTACATATGAAACATGAGGGACGTGCCTCGAGTTACATTTGAAACATGAGGGACGTGCCTGTGAGTTACATCTGAAACATGAGGGACGTGCCTGTTAGTTACATCTGAAACATGAGGGACGTACTGTGAGTTACTTCTGAAACATGAGGGACGTGCCTGTGAGTTACATCTGAAACATGAGGGACGTGCCTATGAGTTACATCTGAAACATGAGGGACGTGCCTGTGAGTTACATCTGAAACATGAGGGACGTTCCTGTGAGTTACATCTGAAACATGAGTTACGTGCCTGTGAGTTACATCTGAAACATGAGGGACGTGCCTGTGAGTTACATCTGAAACATGAGGGACGTGCCTGTGAGTTACATCTGAAACATGAGGGACGTTCCTGTGAGTTACATCTGAAACATGAGTTACGTGCCTGTGAGTTACATCTGAAACATGAGGGACGTGCCTGTGAGTTACATCTGAAACATGAGGGACGTGCCTGTGAGTTATATCTGAAACATGAGGGACGTGCCTGTGAGTTATATCTGAAACATGAGGGACGTGCCTGAAACATGAGGGAGTTTATATCTGAAACATGAGGGACGTGCCTGTGAGTTATATCTGAAACATTAGGGACGCGCCTGTGAGTTATATCTGAAACATGAGGGACGTGCTTGTGAGTTATATCTGAAACATGAGGGATGTGCCTGTGAGTTATATCTGAAACATGAGGGACGTGCCTGTGAGTTATATCTGAAACATGAGGGACGTGCCTGTGAGTTATATCTGAAACATGAGGGACGTGCCTGTGAGTTATATCTGAAACATGAGGGACGTGCCTGTGAGTTATACCTGAAACATGAGGGACGTGCCTGTGAGTTATACCTGAAACATGAGGGACGTGCCTGTGAGTTATATCTGAAACATGAGGGACGTGCCTGTGAGTTACATCTGAAATATGAGGGACGTGCCTGTGAGTTATACCTGAAACATGATGGACGTGCCTGTGAGTTATATCTGAAGCATGAGGGACGTGCCTCTGAGTTACATCTGAAACATGAGGGACGTGCCTGTGAGTTATACCTGAAACATGAGGGACGTGCCTGTGAGTTATATCTGAAACATGAGGGACGTGCCTGTGAGTTATGCCTGAAACATGAGGGACGTGCCCGTGAGTTATGCCTGAAACATGAGGAACGTGCCTGTGAGTTACATCTGAAACATGATTGATGTTCCTGTGAGTTATATCTAAAACATGAGGGACGTGCCTGTGAGTTATATCTGAAACATGAGGGACGTGCCTGTGAGTTATGCTTGAAACATGAGAGACGTGCCTGTGAGTTATATCTGAAACATGAGGGAGGTGCCTGTGAGTTATATCTGAAAAAAGAGGGACGTGCCTGAGAGTTGTATCTGAAACATGAGGGACGTGCCTGTGAGTTATGCCTGAAACATGAGGGACGTGCCTGTGAGTTATATCTGAAACATGAGGGAGGTGCCTGTGAGTTATATCTGAAAAATGAGGGACGTGCCTGTGAGTTATATCTGAAACATGAGGGACATGCCTGTGAGTTATATCTGAAACCTGAGGGACGTGCCTGTGAGTTACATCTGTAACATGAGGGACGTGCCTGTGAGTTATATCTGAATCATGAGGGACGTGCCTGTGAGTTATGCCTGAAACATGAGAGACGTGCCTGTGAGTTACATCTGAAACATGAGGGACGTGCCTGTGAGTTATATCTGAAACATGAGGGACGTGCTGTGAGTTATATCTGAAACATGAGGGACGTGCCTGTGAGTTATATCTGAAACATGAGGGACGTGCTGTGAGTTATATCTGAAACATGAGGGACGTACCTGTGAGTTATATCTGAAACATGAGGGACGTGCTGTGAGTTATATCTGAAACATGAGGAACGTGCCTGTGAGTTACATCTGAAACATGAGGGACGTGCCTGTGAGTTACATCTGAAACATGAGGGACGTGCCTGTGAGTTACATCTGAAACATGAGGGACGTGCCTGTGAGTTATATCTGAAACATGAGGGACGTGCCTGTGAGTTATATCTGAAACATGAGGGACGTGCCTGTGAGTTATATCTGAAACATGAGGGACGTGCCTGTGAGTTTTATCTGAAACATGAGGGACGTGCCTGTGAGTTATATCTGAAACATGAGGGACGTGCCTGTGAGTTATATCTGAAACATGAGGGACGTGCCTGTGATTTACATCTGAAACATGAGGGAGGTGCCTGTGAGTTATATCTGAAACATGAGGGACGTGCCTGTGAGTTATATCTGAAACATGAGGGACGTGCCTGTGAGTTATATCTGAAACATGAGGGACGTGCCTGTGAGTTATATCTGAAACATGAGGGACGTGCCTGTGAGTTATATCTGAAATATGAGGGACGTGCCTGTGAGTTATATCTGAAACATGAGGGACGTGCATGTGTGTTACATCTGAAACATGAGGGAGGTGCCTGTGAGTTATATCTGAAACATGAGGGACGTGCCTGTGAGTTATATCTGAAACATGAGGGACGTGCCTGTGAGTTATATCTGAAGCATGAGGGAGGTGCCTGTGAGTTATATCTGAAACATGAGGGACGTGCCTGTGAGTTATATCTGAAACATGAGGGACGTGCCTGTGAGTTATATCTGAAACATGAGGGACGTGCCTGTGAGTTACATCTGAAGCATGAGGGACGTGCCTGTGAGTTATATCTGAAACATGAGGGACGTGCCTGTGAGTTATATCTGAAACATGAGGGACGTGCCTGTGAGTTATATCTGAAACATGAGGGACGTGCCTGTGAGTTATATCTGAAACATGAGGGACGTGCCTGTGTGTTACATCTGAAACATGAGGGAGGTGCCTGTGAGTTATATCTGAAACATGAGGGACGTGCCTGTGAGTTATATCTGAAACATGAGGGACGTGCCTGTGAGTTATATCTGAAACATGAGGGAGGTGCCTGTGAGTTATATCTGAAACATGAGGGACGTGCCTGTGAGTTATATCTGAAACATGAGGGACGTGCCTGTGAGTTATATCTGAAACATGAGGGACGTGCCTGTGAGTTACATCTGAAACATGAGGGACGTGCCTGTGAGTTATATCTGAAACATGAGGGACGTGCCTGTGAGTTATATCTGAAACATGAGGGACGTGCCTGTGAGTTATACCTGAAACATGAGGGACGTGCCTGTGAGTTATATCTGAAACATGAGGGACGTACCTGTGAGTTATATCTGAAACATGAGGGACGTGCCTGTGAGTTATATCTGAAACATGAGGGACGTACCTGTGAGTTATATCTGAAACATGAGGGACGTACCTGTGAGTTATATCTGAAACATGAGGGACGTGCCTGTGAGTTATATCTGAAACATGAGGGACGTGCCTGTGAGTTATATCTGAAACATGAGGGACGTGCCTGTGAGTTATATCTGAAACATGAGGGACGTGCCTGTGAGTTACATCTGAAACATGAGGGACGTGCCTGTGAGTTATATCTGAAACATGAGGGACGTGCCTGTGAGTTATATCTGAAACATGAGGGACGTGCCTGTGAGTTATACCTGAAACATGAGGGACGTGCCTGTGAGTTATATCTGAAACATGAGGGACGTACCTGTGAGTTATATCTGAAACATGAGGGACGTGCCTGTGAGTTATATCTGAAACATGAGGGACGTACCTGTGAGTTATATCTGAAACATGAGGGACGTGCCTGTGAGTTATACCTGAAACATGAGGGACGTGCCTGTGAGTTATATCTGAAACATGAGGGACGTACCTGTGAGTTATATCTGAAACATGAGGGAGGTGCCTGTGAGTTATATCTGAAACATGAGGGACGTGCCTGTGAGTTATATCTGAAACATGAGGGACGTGCCTGTGAGTTATATCTGAAACATGAGGGACGTGCCTGTGAGTTATATCTGAAACATGAGGGACGTGCCTGTGAGTTACATCTGAAACATGAGGGACGTGCCTGTGAGTTATATCTGAAACATGAGGGACGTGCCTGTGAGTTATATCTGAAACATGAGGGACGTGCCTGTGAGTTATACCTGAAACATGAGGGACGTGCCTGTGAGTTATATCTGAAACATGAGGGACGTACCTGTGAGTTATATCTGAAACATGAGGGACGTGCCTGTGAGTTATATCTGAAACATGAGGGACGTGCCTGTGAGTTATATCTGAAAGATGAGTGTAAGTTTATATTTCAGTAAGTATATATTTATTAGAAAAAGAAACCTCTTATAATGACTTTTTTTTAAGTTTGATTTTCAGAGAACTAAACAGAAAACAACTGAGCTCTTTGTAATGGGTTATCCTTGGCCTTATTATTTAGTGGTGTTATAATGAGTTTTCTTTGATCTTACTATTTAATGGGGTTGTAATAGGTTCTCCTTGACCTTATTATTTGACGGTGATGTAATGGGTTCTCCTTGACTTTACCATTTAACGGGGCTGTAATGGGTTCACCGTACTATTTAGCGGGGTTGTAATTGGTTCTCCTTAACCTTGCTATTTAGCGGGGTTGTAATGCGTTCTCCTTGGTCTTGCTATTGTTAATGCTTTGTTTCAATAAGATAACTTATTTTAATAGAATTTAAGTAAATATTGTTTTTTAAGAAGGACGATCAAGTTTGTCATAAAGACTTTTATCCATAAGTGTGGCATAGCAGACCTTCCGTCTCACCTCTTGTCAACAGCGAGGCGGCGAAAACCCACTCACAGTCACTGAAGAAAAATAAGACGCATTGATACAATTATATGAGCTGGATAAATACTAGCACAATCTGATCTATAAAAGGAATGGGATGCAGGTAGGGGCAAAATTGGAGATTCCCTAAATGACATGCATACTTGGATAAAGGGAGGAGACAAGGGAGATAAGAGAGGAGAAAGAGACTTTTTTATTTCAGCTCTCAGGGCAGCCATTGCCTTAGGATGCTAGCAGCAGGCATTACCTAGTTTCTTGTTACTATAATTAAGTAAAGCAATAAACCCGAAAGGGTCATATAGAGCTGCAGGGAAAGATGTGTGATAGTAGGAATGCGTGAAGGGCTGGAGTGAATGATGGGCATGGGCATGCAAGGGAAGGGGTTAGTGGAGGCAGAGATTGCTTCAGTAAAATTTAAAACAAAGTTACCGCAATAGATAAGTTCCTGTTAAAAGTTAGAGGGAGTCTGCACCAAAGATGGGATTTTTCAGTGAATATATCAATTATCATGAGTGTGTTGGCGCAGTGAAGACGTCGGAAGTGAATCCTTCAAGCACAGTGATAAGCACGACAATGCAACCTAACAATCCATGCAGAACAGTGTCGGATGTTTCTCCAAGTGGTATCCGTAAGTGAGTTGTATATGCCCGATGCGTAAGCTGGAAAGTGAAGTCTCCCCGACACGACAGCGGTGGGAAAAAGATGGTCTATATACTAAACATGGTTAGATAGAAAACAATTTGTGCTCCAAATTAGACCAGTGTCGTTGCAGTTATTGCAGAGTTGTTGCAAATCACTGTAAAGTAGTACGAGAAAAGAATAATACCCAGTATGAAGTTGGTCATGAATGGCTGACCGAGCAGCAGAGTTGACTTGTTCACTTCCCTGAACATCGGCATGTCCAGGAACCCATGTTCAGTACGATGGACGATAAGATGAGGTTAGTTGAATTACTGGATAGCTTATAATGTACTTTGAGAGTTCGAAACAACTATGAATAACGTGGTGGACAGGGTCACAGTGTGTATGATAACAGTGTGAACTGCACTTCACTACATTGCACTGCATTGACACTGTATTATAGTTTCAAGAAAAAACAGCTGCATACCCGTTACCAACGGGGAGATTTAAAGTCATCGATAAACACTGCAATAATATGAAAATGAGACTGAAAGTGTTCATGAGTGAGCGTAAGGTTTTTACAGTTAACTGAGCTTCTGCACATGGAAGTGGGAAGAGCGAACATCAATCGTCGGAACTTCACAAAGAGGGACGGAAAAAGTAAGATAAACTTGAAAGGAAGGTAAATGAGATAAAGCCAATAGAAAGTTAATTTGAAGAGGAAAGAGGGATAATAGATGTTGGACATCAGCTACACTAGCATCTGTTATCGTTCTGTATGTGGAAGGATCGTTAAGATCGTGAAGACAAAATAACGGAAACAATGGGTATCGCATCGATCGTGCTAAGACGGTGCAGTAACCTTTGCATATAGACCAACCTAGTTTCTTCAATAACCGGAGTTCTATGTTGGAAATGCATAGTAGTAACGTCCTTTATAATGCACTTCTGATGCTGAGCCCATGGGCAGAGAATTTATGATTTTAAGGTAAGAAATGCTTCATGTTACATGTAGATTATATTTAATACGACAAATATCCCAATACAAATTATAATAATGGCAATATGTAATACATATGATAAGTATATGAAACATATAAAAATAATAATAACGCCATTTAATTATATAGATATAATAAAACATGGCTTCTTAGTTCGAATAAGAGGAACAAATTATAATATAAATGTACCAAAATGCCTGACCTTGATCAAGTAAGATTGAGGTCAGGCTAATATACAGAAATATATAAATGAAAATATGACAGATACATACAAGAAAAATAAGGAATACTACCGATAATTGGAATAAAAAAGGAAAACACGTTCCTGCAAGTAACTGCCTCACAATATTGCAAATCCGGGAAATTACAATTAATTGATCGCACCACAAGCTTACACTAGCTGCTCAACTACATTGTTCTACAGTTCCTGCCATAAAAACAATAAGTTATTTCTCTGGTTTCTACAACTTTCATGTTTCATCTCTTCCATTATTATAATTTATCTTATCTAGGATTGATGGTAGACTCACTCGAAGATTACTTGCAGATTACATTTCCTCATCAACTTTATTATGCTAAAAGTCAGATATAATAACAATCTTCTTAACATAATCTTGGTTGGGGAACAGTCTATCCACCTACTGTTACACCAACATGATTATCCACTCTTAAACCTGCGTCTCACAACTCTCCTGTAAACTCTTCCTCATTTTGTGCCCGTCCTGGATGTTGCTCCAGCAGGCAGTAAATTATAGAAAATTTGATAATAAATGAGATGGACAGAGGTAAGTACATCTTCCTTCACGACAAAGCCTCTGAATGGAATCCCCCTCCTGGTGCTCATCTCTCTCGTGACTTTAATGAAATTTTTCCTCAAGGTGGACAAAAAATAATCCTATTAAATATATGTTTTACATAGACCTGTTCAGCAAATAAACTACCTGCCCACCCCCACTCTCCAATATATATATATATATATATATATATATATATATATATATATATATATATATATATATATATATATATATATATATATATATATATATATATATATATATATATATATATATATAATATATATATATGTCGTGCCGAATAGGCAGAACTTGCGTTCTTGGCTTAAATAGCAACGTTCATCTTGCCATATAGGACAAGTGAAAATTTGTGTATGCAATAATTTCGCCAAAATCATTATGAACCTTACGAAAAAAATATATTTCACTGTGTTTGTTTAGTATTAAATTATTGTAAACAAAACTAAAATATATTTAGTTGGGTTAGGCTAAAATAAATTGTTCTTTTTATAATAAGGTTAGGTAAGTTTTCTAAGATTCTTCTGGTGCAAAATTATAAATTTTTACATCAACATTAATGAAAAAAATATATCTTTAAACGTATAAGAGAAAATTTTAGAATGGACTTAATTTTAAATGAGTTCTTGCTAATTGACCAGTTTTACATATTCGGCACGACATATATATATATATATATATATATATATATATATATATATATATATATATATATATATATATATATATATATATATATATATATATATATATATATATATATATATATATATATATATATATATATATATATATATATATATATATATATATATATATATATATATATATATATATATATATATATATATATATATATATATATATATATACATATATATATATATATATATATATATATATATATATATATATATATATATATATATATATATATATATATACATATATTTTTTTTTATTCATTTATTTATTTATTTATTAACACATCGGCCAATTCCCGCCAAGACAGGGTGGCCCCGAAAAAGAAAAACTTTCACCATCATTCACTCCATCACTGTCTTGCCAGAGGGGTGCTTTACACTACAGTTTTTAAACTGCAACATTAACACCCCTCCTTCAGAGTGCAGGCACTGTACTTCCCATCTCCAGGACTCAAGTCCAGCCTCCCGGTTTCCCTGAATCCCTTCATATATATTACTTTGCTCACACTCCAACAGCACGTCAAGTATTAAAAACCATTTCTCTCCATTCACTAATATCAAATACGCTCACGCACGCTTGCTGGTAATCCAAGCCCCTCGCACATAAAACCTCCTTTACCCCCTCCCTCCAACCCTTCCTAGGTGGAGCCCTACCCCGACTTCCCTCCACTACTGATTTATACACTCTCGAAGTCATTCTATTTTGTCCCATTCTCTCTACATGTCCGAGCCACCTTAACAACCCCTCCTCAGCCCTCTTGATAATAGTTTTGGTAATCCCGCACCTCCTAATTTCCAAACTACGAATTCTCTGCATTATATTCACACCACACATTGCCCTCAGACATGACATCTCCACTGCCTCCAGCCTTCTCCTCGTTGCAACATTTATCACCCATGCTTCACACCCATATAAGAGCGTTGGTAAAACTATACTCTCATACATTCCCCTATTTGCTTCCACGGACAAAGTTCTTTGTCTCCACAGACTCCTAAGTGCATCACTCACCTTTTTCCCCTCATCAATTCTATGATTCACCTCATCCTTCATAGACCCATCCGCTGACACGTCCACTCCTAAATAACTGAATACATTCACCTCCTCCATACTCTCTCCCTCCAATCTAATATCCAATCTTTCGTCACCTTATCTTTTAGCTATCTTCATCACCTTACTCTTTCCTATATTCACTTTTAATTTTCTTCTTTTACATACCCTACCAAATTCATCCACCAACCTCTGCAACTTCTCTTCAGAATCTCCCAAAAGCACTGTGTCATCAGCAAAGACCAACTGTGACAACTTCCACTTTGTGTTTGATTCTTCATCTTTTAACTCCACACCTCTTGCCAAGACCCTCGCATTCACTTCTTTTACAACCCCATTTATAAATATTTTGAACAACCACAGTGGCATCACACATCCTTGTCTAAGGTCTACTTTTATTGGGAAATAATCCCCTCTCTGCTACATACTCTAATCTGAGCTTCACTATCCTTGTGAAAACTCTTCACTGCTTTCAGTGACCTATATCATACACCTGCAACATCTGTTACATTGTCCCCGTATCCACCCTGTCATATACCTTTCCCAAATCCACCTATAAGTTTCACTGTAAACACTTGGTCTACACACCCCCTACCTTTTTAAAGCCTCATTGCTCATCTGCTACCCTACTCTCCGTCTTACTCTTAATTCTTTTAATAATAACTACCATACACTTTACCAAGTATACTCAACAGACATATTCCCCTATAATTTTTGCACTCTCTTTTATCCCCTCTGCCTTTATACAAAGGAACTATGCATGTTCTCTGCCAATCCCTAGGTACCTTACCCTCTTCCATACATTTATTAAATAATAGCACCAACCACTCCAAAACTATATCGCCACCTGCTTTTAACATTTCTCTCTTTATCCCATCAATCCCAGCTGCGTTACCTCCTTTCATTCTGCCCACTGCCTCACGAACTTCCCACACACTCACAACTGGGTCTTCCTCACTCCTACAAGATGTTATTCCTCCATGCCCTATACACAAAATCAAAGCTTCCGTGTCTTCATCAGAATTTAATAATTCCTCAAAATATTCCCTCCATCTTCCCGATACTTCTAACTCTTCATTTAATAACTCTCCACTCCCATTTTTAAGTGTCAAATCCATTTGTTCCCTAGGCTTCCTCAACTTATTAATCTCACTCCAAAACTTTTCTTATTTTCAACAAAATTTGGTGATATCTCACCCACTCACTCATTTGCTCCTCTTCTCTCCCGCACCCACTTTCCTGTAACTCACAAACTTCTGCTGAACACTCTAACATTACATTTTTAAACCTACCCCATACCTCTTCGACCCCATTGCCTATGCTCTCACTAGCCCATCTATCCTCCAATAGTTGTTTATATCTTGCCCTAACTGCCTACTTTTTCAGTTTATACACCTTTACCTCTCTCTTACTTGCTGTTTCTATTCTCCTTGTATCCCATCTACCTTTTGCTCTCACTGTAGCTACAACTAGAAAGTGATCTGATATATCTGTGGCCCCTCTATAAACATGTACATCCTGAAGTCTACTCAACAGTCTTTTATCTACCAATGCGTAGTCCAACAAACTACTGTCATTACGCCCTACATAATATCTTGTATACTTATTTATCCTCTTTTTCTTAAAATACGTATCACCTATAACTAAACCCTTTTCTATACAAAGTTCAATCAAAGGGCTCCCATTATTATTTACACCTGGCACCCCAAAGTTACCTACCACACCCTATTTTAGCATTCAGGTCCCCTACCACAATTACTCTCTCACTTGGTTCAAAGGTTCCTATACATTCGCTTTACATCTCCCAAAATCTCTCTCTCCTCTACACTCCACTCTTCTCCAGGTGCATACACGCTTATTATGACCCACTTTTCACATCCGACCCTTATTTTAATCCACATAATCCTTGAATTTACACATTTATATTTTCTCTTCTCCTTCCATAACTGGTCCTTCAACATTATTGCTACACCTTCCTTAGCTCTAACTCTCTCAGATACTCCTGACTTAATCCCATTTATTTTTCCCCACAGAAACTCGCCTACCCCCATCAAATTTTTTTCACTTAGGGCCATGACATCCAACTTCCTTTTATTCATAACGTCAGCAATCATCTTTTTTTGATCATCTTCACTACATCCACGTACATTCAAGCATCCCAGTTTCATAGTTTTTCTTCTTCTCATTTTAGGTAAATGTGTACAGGAGAAGGGGTTACTAGCAAATTGCTCCCGGAATTTTAGTCGGCTCATACGACACACATAGCTTACTTTACTTTACCACGGAGCTAGACCCGCGATAAGTATGGGCGCTTAGCCGAAGCTAAGCGATGTTACCCCATACCCCCGGGCACCAACCTCGTTTTGAAAGTTATTTCATCGAATCCTGCCACATGCAGTGGACAACGAAAGAGATTTGAAATGCTTAACAGTTCGCAATTTCTTTGGTCTAGCTCCGTGGTAAAGTACTGTGGACTCTGATACAGCGTTAGCAGGTTCGAGTCCTGCTGTGGACGTAGAGACAATGTTTGTAAATAATTTCGCCTGTTTGAGTAGGTAAAGCTTTCGGTTTTGGCTTAAATAGCAACGCTCATCTTGCCGAATAGCGAGCGAAAATTTTTATATACAATAATTTCGTAAAAATCATTTTGAACCATACGAAAAAAATATATTTCACCGCGTTTGTTTATTAATAAATTATTATAAAATATCTAAAATATATTTAGTTGGATTAGGCTAAATTAAAATGCGCTTTTTATAATAGGGTCAGGTAATTTTTTTATGGTTCTTTTGGTACAAAATCGTTAATTTTTACATTAACATAAATGAAAAAATATATCTTTAAACGTATGAGTTAATTTTAAATGAGTTCTTGCTAACTGACCATATACATATGTATATTTACCAAACTGCGGCCGGGCGAGATTAGATCCTGCGACACATTCTCCCTCCTCAAGAGACAGAAGAACATTCACATTACTTTTACCACTTAACCATCGTTCCTTCAAAGATCTTGCATCCAGAAGAGCTAGGTTTTGTTGTTCATGATCCGAGGACACTCAACAAATCTTAGAAGGATCGCTGGTTAAATGCTTAAGGAAATGTGAGCATTAATCATTATCTTTAGGTGGGAGAATGTGTCGCAGGCTCTAACCTCGGCTGGCTGCAGTTTTGAAATATTTCAATACCATTTGTTTCTTGGTTTCATTATTATGACCGATCATGGAAAAACATGCTCACCAATGCTTCAGGAAAGGACAAAGCTCGTCTCCTAGCGGTAAAGGCACCACACTCAGGAGATTCCCTTCTAGCTGTTCCCAATTCCTCTCTGGGCACTCGACTCGACCCACAGGCCATTCGGATTGGTGTTGCTCTTCGCCTAGCTGCCCCTGTACTAACCAAACATAGGTGTATTTGCGGCAGGGCGATCGCTTATCAATTCGGACTTCATGGTCTCGTGTGTCACACATCAGAAGGGTAGATATGAGGAGATCAGCGACATCATAAAGAGAAGCCTCGCCACAGCCCATTGTCCAGCTCAACTGGAATCCCAAGTACAGAGGTCTGACAGAAGTCAAAAGCGTCCTGATGGAGCAATATGCTACCCTGGAAGGATGGTAAGCAGATTGCCTGGGAGTACACCTGTGCCGCTACAGTGGCAGACACCGTAGCCATACTCCATAGCTGAAAGAGGTGGAGCTGCCAACCACAGGGAGACCCAGAACACCCGCAAATATAATGTCCTTTCTCTTTGCTATAACTTCATCCCAATAGGTTCGGAGACCCATGGAGCATGGGGCAAGTGTGCTCTAAAGTTCCTCAAAGAGTTGGGTGAAAAACTCATCATAGAAACCAAGCTATTTAATTTTCCAAGAAAATGGTGTATATCTACATTTTTGGGCATAAGACACAAAATATCATCAACATATCTGAACCATTTAGCTCTATTAGGGAGGATTGTGTTAAGCAACCTTGTTTCAAAAAATTCCATGTATAGGTTACTAAGAACAGGTGAAAGAGGATTTCCCATTGCCATACCAAACTTCTGAGTGTAAAACTTATCATTAAATACAAATTTTGCATCAACAATGCAAAGTTTAATAAGTTTAATGATAGTAGGAACTGGCAATGGTAAATCATAGTTAACGAGTTCTTCAGATAAGAAACTTAATAAATCATCAACAGGAACTTTCGTAAACAAGGAAGTAACATCAAAACTAACCATGTTAAAATCATTTAAGTCAGTCAAGGAGTTTAATTTATCAACCAAGTCTATGTTGTTTTTAACATTAAAGTTAGAAATTTTGCCGACAATAGGGCTCAAAATATCGACAAGCCATTTGGATAATTTATATGAAACTGACCCTATGGAGCTAATAATTGGTCTGACTGGATTCCCTGGTTTGTGTGTTTTTAGTCCATACATTTAAGGTAAAGATGGATTAGTGGAAGTAAATTGTTTGACTAATTCATCTTTGCCTTTCAGTAGAAGTTTTATTGTTTTATTGAAATTGCTGTTAACGGTTTCTAGGGGATTTTTCCTAAGTTTAGAATAGGTTTCAGTATCATCTAAGAGATTATTCGTTTTTTCTTGGTAATCATTTTCTTTCATAATTACTATTGCATTTATTTTGTCTGCTTTAGTAAGGCGCAAATTTTTATTGTTATTAAGTGTATCATAAGACTTAAAGAATCTTTGAGGGCAATTGGGAATGTTTGGTTTTAACATAGAGTTGTATACCATTCCTTTACTAATATTAATTTTATCAGAGGATAAATCAGAAAATTTTTCAAAGTTACAAAAGGCTTTTGCAATTTCAACATTATTAAGTTTTTTTGAAGTTGCAAAACTTAGGCCAAAACCTAGAGCAGCAGTTGTATGTTTGTCTAAAATTTCATCTGATAAGTTAATTACAAAATTGTTATTAGCATGCTTTGTCCAATCACTATTTTCAATTAAAATGTCTAATTTTCTTTGTAGTTTGCTCTTGAGTTCATTACAAATTCTTCTGAGTTTATTATAGCAATGATCCAACATACTGTGTTTCCATTCTGATGGAATGGCCTGATTAAAAGAGTATTTTTTGTTTCTCAATATTTTGAATGCTTCCTTCTCCTGTATTTTAGTTATTTCAATATGTTTCTGAAGAATAATTCTCATAAAATCATCAAAAGGACGATCTCTCATGTCAAGGAGTCTATTGGGTAAAAGAGATTTGGGCAGAACTTGTTCATTTAAACAATTTTTTAAAAAATTAAGTCGAATTTTTAACTTGTGGGACTTGATCAGTGCAGAAGAAAACTGTGAAACAAAAGATATATGATTAGGAAAGCTTATCGAGAACATTCTGAAGAGTCGTGTGGTATCCATTAATGCAATAAGATCACAGTAAACAGGTGATTTCAAAATATGCAAAACAACCACTATGAAAGAATAGAGAAATTCCAAGCGCTTTCGTGACTACTCACATTATCAAGGAACTATGAAAGTGAAGCATCCAAGGAAGCTATATAAGGGGTCGGCCAGCACCTCACTATCAGATCCCACAACGGTTAAACACGTGACGCGCGGCGAGCCAACTTGGACAGGTCCTTTGCAAAACTCACCCCCAAGCTATTTATTTGTCCAGTGTATTATTAAATTCTACCCAAATTCTATTAATTATAAATGGATGTAATTTATATAAACCAAAGGAAATATTCATATTATTGTCAAAACTGCTTTTTATGAAACAAGATTCAATTATATTCCTGTCGACCACGGACTTGCTTGATACTACTTTCTCAACTTTTTGAAAATCAATTGGATGGTTAAAATCTCTTACATGAATAAATAGAGCATTGGAATCTTGTCCAGTTCTAATGCTATATTTATGTTGTTTTAATCTTAGTTCGAGATTTTTACCAGTTTGACCGTAATAAACTTTATCGCAAATTTTACAAGGAATCTTATAGACATCCATCAGCATTTTGGGGGGAATTCTTAATCAAAAGTTTTTTTACTGTATCAAGATTTTTGAATACAACTTTAATATTAAAAGTCTTAAGAAGAGAAGGCATATCAACCAAGTTTTCATGGTAAGGGAGAACCAACATATTTTTAGTTGAATAAGGCTGGTTGCCCTTTTTTGGATTATAAAAAGTGTTCCTAGCAACTTTAAAAGATTTATCAATTACATTTCATGGGTATTTTAAATCATTACCTATTTCATAAATTTTGGATATTTCCTCATCTATGAACTCAGGACTACAAATTCGTAAAGCTCTCAAAAACATTGATGAGAAAACAGACAGTTTGACTCTATCTTGATGCGAGGAATAATAGGAATAATAATCTCTTAGATGATACTGAAACCTATTCTAAACTTAGGAAAAATCCCCTAGAAACCGTTAACAGCAATTTCAATAAAACAATAAAACTTCTACTGAAAGGCAAAGATGAATTAGTCAAACAATTTACTTCCACTAATCCATCTTTACCTTACATGTATGGACTAATAAAAACACACAAACCAGGGAATCCAGTCAGACCAATTATTAGCTCCATAGGGTCAGTTTCATATAAATTATCCAAATGGCTTGTCGATATTTTGAGCCCTATTGTCGGCAAAATTTCTAACTTTAATGTTAAAAACAACATAGACTTGGTTGATAAATTAAACTCCTTGACTGACTTAAATGATTTTAACATGGTTAGTTTTGATGTTACTTCCTTGTTTACGAAAGTTCCTGTTGATGATTTATTAAGTTTCTTATCTGAAGAACTCGTTAACTATGATTTACCATTGCCAGTTCCTACTATCATTAAACTTATTAAACTTTGCATTGTTGATGCAAAATTTGTATTTAATGATAAGTTTTACACTCAGAAGTTTGGTATGGCAATGGGAAATCCTCTTTCACCTGTTCTTAGTAACCTATACATGGAATTTTTTGAAACAAGGTTGCTTAACACAATCCTCCCTAATAGAGCTAAATGGTTCAGATATGTTGATGATATTTTGTGTCTTATGCCCAAAAATGTAGATATACACCATTTTCTTGGAAAATTAAATAGCTTAGCCCATTCTATAAACTTTACTGTTGAGTTTGAAGAAAATAACTCATTGCCTTTTCTAGATGTTTTAATTATTAAGGGTAATAATGAATTCAAATTTAAAATTTACAGAAAACCTACAAATAACTGTTCCTATGTCCACTATTATTCCTCGCATCAAGATAGAGTCAAACTGTCTGTTTTCTCATCAATGTTTTTGAGAGCTTTACGAATTTGTAGTCCTGAGTTCATAGATGAGGAAATATCCAAAATTTATGAAATAGGTAATGATTTAAAATACCCAAGAAATGTAATTGATAAATCTTTTAAAGTTGCTAGGAACACTTTTTATAATCCAAAAAAGGGCAACCAGCCTTATTCAACTAAAAATATGTTGGTTCTCCCTTACCATGAAAACTTGGTGATATGCCTTCTCTTCTTAAGACTTTTAATATTAAAGTTGTATTCAAAAATCTTGATACAGTAAAAAAAACTTTTGATTAAGAATTCCCCCCAAAATGCTGATGGATGTGTCTATAAGATTCCTTGTAAAATTTGCGATAAAGTTTATTACGGTCAAACTGGTAAAAATCTCGAACTAAGATTAAAACAACATAAATATAGCATTAGAACTGGACAAGATTCCAATGCTCTATTTATTCATGTAAGAGATTTTAACCATCCAATTCATTTTCAAAAAGTTGAGAAAGTAGTATCAAGCAAGTCCATGGTCGACAGGAATATAATTGATCTTGTTTCATAAAAAGCAGTTTTGACAATAATATGAATATTTCCTTTGGTTTATATAAATTAGATCCATTTATAATTAATAGAATTTGGGTAGAATTTAATAATACACTGGACAAATAAATAGCTTGGGGGTGAGTTTTGCAAAGGACCTGTCCAAGTTGGCTCGCCGCGCGTCACGTGTTTAACCGTTGTGGGATCTGATAGTGAGGTGCTGGCCGAACCCTTATATAGCTTCCTTGGATGCTTCACTTTCATAGTTCCTTGATAATGTGAGTAGTCACGAAAGCGCTTGGAATTTCTCTATTCTTTCATAGTGGTTGTTTTGCATATTTTGAAATCACCTGTTTACTGTGATCTTATTGCATATATATATATATATATATATATATATATATATATATATATATATATATATATATATATATATATATGTATATATATATATATATATATATATATATATATATATATGTGTGTGTGTGTGTGTGTGTGTGTGTGTGTGTCGTGCCGAATAGACAGAACTTGCGATCTTGGCTTAAATAGCAACGCTCATCTTGCCATATAGGACAAGTGAAAATTTGTGTATGCAATAATTTCGCCAAAATCATTCTGAACCTAACGAAAAAAATATATTTGATTGTGTTTGTTTAGTACTAAATTATTCTAAACGTATTTAAAATATATTTAGTTGGGTTAGGCTAAAATAAATTGCTCTTGTTATAATAAGGTTAGGTAAGTTTTCTAAGAATCTTTTGGTGCAAAATTAAAAAAAAAAATTATTAACATTAATGAAAAAGATATATCTTTAAGCGTATATGAGAAAATTTCAGAAAGGACTTAATTTTAAATGAGTTCATGCTAATTGACCAATTTTGCATATTCGGCACGACATATATATATATATATATATATATATATATATATATATATATATATATATATATATATATATATATATATATATATATATATATATATATATATATATATATAAATACATATATATATATATATATGCAATAAGATCACAGTAAACAGGTGATTTCAGAATACGCAAAACAATCACTGTGAAAGGATAATGAAATTCCAAGCACTTTCGAGGAACAATCATTGTTCCTTGAAAATGTGAGCGGTATGCTTGCTGTCAGCTGAGTGATCACCAGTTAGAGTGATGTGCTTGTTGTCAGAGGAGTGATCACCAGAGTGATGTGCTTGTTGTCAGCGGAGTGATCACCAGTTACAGTGATGTGCTTGTTGTCAGCGGAGTGATCACCAGAGTGATGTGCTTGTTGTCAGAGGAGTGATCAACCAGTTAGAGTGATGTGCTTGTTGTCAGAGGAGTGATCACCAGTTAGAGTGATGTGCTTGTTGTCAGCGGAGTGATCACCAGTTAGAGTGATGTGCTTGTTGTCAGAAGAGTGATCACTAGTTAGAGTGATGTGCTTGTTGTCAGCGGAGTGATCACCAGTTAGAGTGATGTGCTTGTTGTCAGCGGAGTGATCACCAGTTAGAGTGATGTGCTTGTTGTCAGCGGAGTGATCACCAGTTAGAGTGATGTGCTTGTTGTCAGAGGAGTGATCACCAGTTAGAGTGATATGCTTGTTGTCAGAGGAGTGATCACCAGTTAGGGTGATATGCTCGCTGTCATAGGAGTGATCACCAGTTAGGGTGATATGCTTGCTGTCAGAGGAGTGATCACCAGTTAGGGTGATATGCTCGCTGTCAGAGGAGTGATCACCAGTTAGGGTGATATGCTCGCTGTCAGAGGAGTGATCACCAGTTAGAGTGATGTGCTTGTTGTCAGAGGAGTGATCACCAGTTAGAGTGATGTGCTTGTTGTCAGCGGAGTGATCACCAGTTAGAGTGATGTGCATGTTGTCAGCGGAGTGATCACCAGAGTGATGTGCTTGTTGTCAGCGGAGTGATCACCAGAGTGATGTGCTTGTTGTCAGCGGAGTGATCACCAGTTAGAGTGATGTGCTTGTTGTCAGCGGAGTGATCACCAGTTAGAGTGATGTGCTTGTTGTCAGCGGAGTGATCACCAGTTAGAGTGATGTGCTTGTTGTCAGCAGAGTGATCACCAGTTAGGGTGTCAGTGATCACCAGTTAGGGTGATATGCTCGCTGTCAGAGGAGTGATCACCACTGTCAGAGTTATCAGAGTGATATCACCAGAGTGATATGCTTGTTGTCAGAGGAGTGATCACCAGTTAGGGTGATATGCTCGCTGTCAGGGGAGTGAGTTAGGGTGATGTGCTTGTTGTCAGAGGAGTGATCACCAGTTAGAGTGATGTGCTTGTTGTCAGCGGAGTGATCACCAGTTAGAGTGATGTGCTTGTTGTCAGTGGAGTGATCACCAGTGATGTGCTTGTTGTCAGCGGAGTGATCACCAGTGATGTGCTTGTTGTCAGAGGAGTGATCACCAGTTAGAGTGATGTGCTTGTTGTCAGCGGAGTGATCACCAGTTAGAGTGATGTGCTTGTTGTCAGAGGAGTGATCACCAGAGTGATGTGCTTGTTGAGGAGTGATCACCAGAGTGATGTGCTTGTTGTCAGAGGAGTGATCACCAGTTAGAGTGATGTGCTTGTTGTCAGAGGAGTGATCACCAGTTAGAGTGATGTGCTTGTTGTCAGAGGAGTGATCACCAGTTAGAGTGATGTGCTTGTTGTCAGCGGAGTGATCACCAGTTAGAGTGATGTGCTTGTTGTCAGCGGAGTGATCACCAGTTAGAGTGATGTGCTTGTTGTCAGAGGAGTGATCACCAGTTAGAGTGATGTGCTTGTTGTCAGCGGAGTGATCACCAGTTAGAGTGATGTGCTTGTTGTCAGCGGAGTGATGTGCTTGTTGTCAGAGGAGTGATCACCAGTTAGAGTGATGTGCTTGTTGTCAGCGGAGTGATCACCAGTTAGAGTGATGTGCTTGTTGTCAGAGGAGTGATCACCAGTTAGAGTGATGTGCTTGTTGTCAGTGGAGTGATCACCAGTTAGAGTGATGTGCTTGTTGTCAGAGGAGTGATCACCAGTTAGAGTGATGTGCTTGTTGTCAGCGGAGTGATCACCAGTTAGAGTGATGTGCTTGTTGTCAGAGGAGTGATCACCAGTTAGAGTGATGTGCTTGTTGTCAGAGGAGTGATCACCAGTTAGAGTGATGTGCTTGTTGTCAGAGGAGTGATCACCAGTTAGAGTGATGTGCTTGTTGTGATGATGTGCTTGTTGTCAGAGGAGTGATCACCAGTTAGAGTGATGTGCTTGTTGTCAGAGGAGTGATCACCAGTTAGAGTGATGTGCTTGTTGTCAGAGGAGTGATCACCAGTTAGAGTGATGTGCTTGTTGTCAGAGGAGTGATCACCAGTTAGAGTGATGTGCTTGTTGTCAGTGGAGTGATCACCAGTGATGTGCTTGTTGTCAGCGGAGTGATCACCAGTTAGAGTGATGTGCTTGTTGTCAGCGGAGTGATCACCAGTTAGAGTGATGTGCTTGTTGTCAGAGGAGTGATCACCAGAGTGATGTGCTTGTTGAGGAGTGATCACCAGAGTGATGTGCTTGTTGTCAGAGGAGTGATCACCAGTTAGAGTGATGTGCTTGTTGTCAGAGGAGTGATCACCAGTTAGAGTGATGTGCTTGTTGTCAGAGGAGTGATCACCAGTTAGACTGATGTGCTTGTTGTCAGAGGAGTGATCACCAGTTTTACTTCTGTTGGTCTTGTGATGCTGATAGATAATTCCAGTTTCAGTTGTTCATGGTTACTTCTTAAGTGTAATTCTGCCCTCAACAGTAGCTTCGCCAGGGCCACTTTGGCTTCCATCAGGGCGAACCGCATAGCTGAAAAAGAAACTCAAATTATCGAATTGGCTGAATGAGGCACATGATATCTTTTATATTATAATTAATGTATGGATTTTTTTTTATTAACACATTGGCCCAGAGGCGTCGCTAGAGTTGGTGTCATCCGGGGCGGAATCTTTAGTGTCACCCAGGGCAGCATCTTTGGTGTCACCCGGGGCAGCATCTTTGGTGTCACCCGGGGCGGCATCTTTCGTGTCACCCGGGGCAGCATCTTTGGTGTCACCCAGGGCGGCATCTTTAGTGTCACCCAGGGCGGCATCTTTAGTGTCACCCGGGGCGGCATTTTTGGTGCCACTCCCATGATATTCAAAGGTGGGGGGGATGGGGAGTAAACTCCAGTTACGTCACTACTACATGACCAGTGACAAACGTTTATCATTGAGAACGTTTAAGGGCCATAAACTGAACAGGAGAATACTTCTCAACTTTATTAATCATAAAATAAATAATCATAGTAATATTGAGGAAACATAAACTCAAATACCACTTTGAGTACTGCCAACAGATCCTACAGTTATTCATCTTCAACAATGCAAAAACAAAAAAAAAAAACTTGAAAAATAAAGAAAAACATTGCAGTATCAGAGAAACACTTGTCCCGATTTGACCTTGAGTACAGGTAACATCTCAGTGAATCTGATCTTACATTTTTTCGCCTTCAGTTATGCAAAATCCTCTGTCACATCTTCAAAATCAATGATTATCCTTATACAGGCTTATTTGTACTCTGTAATCTTATTATAGGCTATATAGAAACAAAGGATTCTTCTCTTATGTTGGTGCAGCACTGTTTTGTGCATTAGTGTCACCGTCTTTAGAGGCTCTATGGTGTCACCCGGGGCGGCCCGCCCCCCCACCCCGCCCCCCCTTTACGACGCCTCTGCATCGGCCGATTCCCACCAAGGCAGGGTGGCCCGAAAAAGAAAAACTTTCATCATCATTCACTCCATCACTGTCTTGCCAGAAGGGTGCTTTACACTACAGTTTTTAAACTGCAACATTAACACCCCTCCTTCAGAGTGCAGGCACTGTACTTCTCATCTCCAGGACTCAAGTCCGGCCTGCCAGTTTCCCTGAATCCCTTCACAAATGTTACTTAGCTCACACTCCAACAGCACGTCAAGTATTAGAAACCATTCGTCTCCACTCACTCCTATCAAATACGCTCACGCACACTTGTTGGAAGTCCAAGCCCCTCGCACACCAAACCTCCTTTACACATTCCCTCCAACCCTTCCTAGGCCGACCCCTACCCAGCCTTCCCTCCACTACAGATTTACACACTCTAGAAGCCATTGTGTTTTGTTCCATTCTCTCTATATGTCCGAACCACCTTAACAACCCCTCCTCAGCCCTCTTGATAATAGTTTTGGTAATCCCACACCTTCTCCTAATTTCCAAACTACAAATTCTCTGCATTATATTCACACCACACATTGCCCTCAGACATGACATCTCCACTGCCTCCAGCCTTCTCCTCGCTGCAACATTTATCACCCATGCTTCACACCCATACAAGAGTGTTGGTACAACTATACTCTCATACATTCCCCTCTTTGCTTCACGGACAAAGTTCTTTTGTCTCCACAGACTCCTAAGTGCACCACTCACCCTTTTACCCTCATCAATTCTATGATTCACCTTCTCCTTCATAGACCCATCTGCTGATGAGACCACTCCTAAATATCTGAATATATTCACCTCCTCCATACTCTCTCCCTCCAATCTGATATCCAATCTTTCATCACCTAATCTTTTTGTTATCCACATAGCCTTACTCTTTCTTATATTCACTTTTAATTTTCTTCTCTTACATACCCTACCAAATTCATCCACCAACCTGTGCAACTTCTCTCCAGAATCTCCCAAGAGCACAGTGCCATCAGCAAAGAGCAACTGTGACAACTTCCACTTTGTGTTTGATTCTTTATCTTTTAACACCACGCCTCTTGCCAAGACCCTCGCACTCACTTCACTTACAACACCATTTATAAATATAATGAACAACCACGGTGACATCACACATCCTTGTCTAAGGCCTACTTTTACTGGGAAATAATTTCCCTCTCTCCTACATACTATAACCTGAGCCTCACTATCCTTGTAAAAACTCTTCACTGCTTTCAGTAACCTACCTCCTATACCATACACCTGCAATATCTGCCACATTGCCTCCCTATCCACCCTGTCATACGCCTTTTCCAAATCCATAAATGCCACAGAGACCTCTTTAGCCTTATCTAAATACTGTTCACTTATATGTTTCACTGTAAACACCTGGTCCACACACCCCCTACCTTTCCTAAAGCCTCCTTGTTCATCTGCTATCCTATTCTCCGTCTTACTCTTAATTCTTTCAATAATAACTCTACCATACACTTTACCAGGTATACTCAACAGACTTATCCCCCTATAATTTTTGCACTCTCTTTTATCCCCTTTGCCTTTATACAAAGGAACTATGCATGCTCTCTACCAATCCCTAGGTACCTTACCCTCTTCCATACATTTATTAAATAATAACACCAACCACTCCAAAACTATATCCCCACCTGCTCTCAACATTTCTATTTTTATCCCATCAATCCCAGCTGCCTTACCCACTTTCATTCTACCCACTGCTTCACGAACTTCCCCCACACTCACAACTGGCTCATCCTCATTCCTACAAGATGTTATTCATCCTTGCCCTATACACGAAATCACGGCTTCCCTATCTTCATCAACATTTAACAGCTCCTCAAAATATTCCCTCTATCTTCCCGATACCTCTAACGATAAAGAAAAAATATTCTTAAATAAAAATAAATTACATCAAATACCTATGCAGCTCCTGGGCCCCATCCCAAAGGGCATGTGAGTGAAACCGATGATCTTGTCCTTGTTCTCTGGCATGAAGCGGTCTGGATGAAACATCTCCGGCTCTGACCAGTAGCGAGAGTCACGGTGCAGACTCCAGAATGGGATGGCCACTAAGTCACCAGGACGCAGAATCACTTTAGTTCCAGGTATTCTGTTATGGTAATTTTTTCTTTAATTTGGGAGTAGAAAATTACATTCAATACAACATAAAAAGTTCACAGATAACATTGCGCCACTTGAGAACCGAGACAATGATGCTTATAACAATAACTCACGAAATTGTAATGACATGATTGCAAACAAACCATACTATACCATACTATACCATACTATACCATACCATGCCATATAGGACAAGCGAAAATTTGTGTAAGCAATAATTTCGCCAAAATCATTCTGAACCTAACGAAAAAAATATATTTCACTGTGTTTGTTTAGTATTTAATTATTGTAAACAAATCTAAAATATATTTAGTTGGGTTAGGCTAAAATAAATTGCGCTTGTTATAATAAGGTTAGGTAAGTTTTCTAAGTTCCTTTTGGTGCAAAATTATAAATTTTTACATCAACATTAATGAAAAATATATATATTTAAACGTATAAGAGAAAATTTTAGAAAGGACTTAATTTTAAATGAGTTCTTGCTAATTGACCAGTTTTACATATTCGGCACGACATTATATATATATATATATATATATATATATATATATATATATATATATATATATATATATATATATATATATATATATATATATATATATATTATATATACATATATATATATATATATATATATATATATATATATATATATATATATATATATATATATATATATATATATATATATATATATATATAAAATTAGATTTCAAGAATGCGTTCAATCTCCTGAAAAGAGACGTGGTATTAGCAGAAGTACAAGAACATTTCCCTGGTCTCTTCCCTTTTGTTTCAGCCGGGTATAGCAAGGAATCAATGCTTCTCTTTGGAGAGCATGAAATTACATCATCGGAGGGTGTCCAACAAGGAGATCCTCTTGCACCATTTCTCTTCTGTATAGCAGTTAGGGAAATCACAGTCAGACTGACCAGCGAGCTAAACATCTGGTTCCTAGATGATGGCACACTAGCAGGTACAAAAGAGTCCCTCCTACATGACCTTACACAGGTAATGACACGGGGACAGGAAATGGGTCTCATCCTGAATCCTTCCAAATGTGAAATCATCTCAGTCAGTCAACAAGTGATAAATGCAGTGAGATCAAAACTACCAGGAGCAGCAGTCATTGCCCCCACAAATAATGTCTTGCTAGGAGCACCTCTGGGAAGCAATGCCATTGACACAATTCTCAGGAAGAAATTGGAAGAGTTAAGTAGGATGGAACAACGAATAGGCAATCTGGACACCCACGATGCCTTGTACCTTCTCACAAAGTGCTTGAGTCTGCCCAGGTTGACATATTTCCTAAGATGTGCACCTTCATATGATAACCCTATACTGCACGAATATGACAGTATTCTGAGGCAGATTTTTACGAAAGTACTTAACCTTACTCTAGAAGACGGGCAGTGGAACCAAGCTACACTTCCAGTCAGACTAGGAGGCATTGGTGTCCGCAAGTCATCACAGATTGCGTTACCTGCTTTTCTGTCCTCGTGTATTGCATCCAGAGAGCTTGTAGCAGCGATTCTCCCTGAACATCTTAGGGACAAGATAGGAGTCCAGGACCAAAAATTCATTGACGGAGCAATGATCTGGGATAATCTAACGGGCTCTGGAGCCAGACCTGCTCCCCCCAACAACTACAAACAATCGCACTGGGATGGTCCAATAGTGGAAAATATTGCCTCAACAATGCTTCAGAGTGTGTCAGGGAAGGATAGAGCCCGCCTCCTGGCAGTGAGAGCCCCTCATGCTGGGGACTTTCTGTTGGCTGTTCCCAACTCCAGCCTTGGCACTCGTCTCGACCCACAGACCATCCGCATCGGTGTTGCCCTTCGACTTACCGCCCGTATTCTCGCCGAACACAGGTGTATTTGTGGCAGTGAAGCAGCAGACCGATTCGGGTACCATGGTCTTGTGTGCCGTAAATCCGAGGGAAAGATTGCAAGACATGAGGAGGTTAATAACATTATCAAGAGGAGCCTCACAACAGCTGGATGCCCAGCAGTAAGGGAGCCACCCCAACTATGCAGATCTGATGGCAGCCAGAAGCGTCCAGATGGTATCACCCTTCAAGCCTGGACAGATGGGAAGCAGGTGGTGTGGGACTATACATGTGCATCTACCTTGGCTGATACCTATCTCCAATACACCAGGGAGGAAGGAGGGGCAGCTGCCAGCTTCAGGGAGTCCCAAAAGTCTAGAAAATATGGAGAACTTGCCCATCATTATATGTTTGTTCCCATAGGCTCAGAGACCCTTGGCTCATGGGGAAAGAGTGCATCTAAATTCCTTAAGGAGCTGGGAAAAAGACTCATCAGGGTAACTAGGGATCCAAGGGCAGCTAGTTTCCTGTTCCAGCGGCTCAGTGCGGCTGTTCAAAGGGGTAATGCCTGCTGTATTTTGGGCACACGCCCCAGCTCTGAGGAGCTGGATGAGATTTTCGCCTTATAATCGGTGATACACACGTAACAACATGTACCGTATGTGCCACCTTTATATCAATAGTGTATCTCTTGGATCTTATATATATATATATATATATATATATATATATCTATATATATATATATATATATATATATATATATATATATATATATATATATATACATATATATGTTTCTTTCTTTCAACACACCGGCCGTATCCCACCGAGGCGGGGTGGCCCAAAAGGAAAAACAAAAGCCTCTCCTTTTAAATTTAGTAATATATACAGGAGAAGGGGTTACTAGACCCTTGCTCCTGGCATTATATATATATATATATATATATATATATATATATATATATATATATATATATATATATATATATATAGGGAGGTACCACCTGTATAGCTGGACTGGGGAGCCTCATCCTCAGAGAAGACAATAAACGTACCTCAGGGAAAACTCAAGGTTCTCCCCGGAGCTGTTTGAATATTTTCTTCTCCTGCCTCCCCCTATATTTTATATTCTATGGGAAAATTTATTAATATACAGAATACATTTACAGAAAACACAGGCATATGCTGCAGCAGTTATTTAGTTGGTGTGCGCATTAGATGTGCCTGGTGTTATATTCACCCCAAGATCTTTATCCTTGAGTGAGGTTTGTAGTCTCTGGCTCCCTGGACTGTACTCCGTCTGCGGTCTTCTTTGTCCTTCCCTAATCTTCACGACTTTGCACTTGATGGGCTTGAACTCCAGAAGCCAATTGCTGGACCAGGCCTGCAGCCTGTCCGGATCTGCAAATAGGAAGACTTCGGAGTCTATTCCTTCCGTCATGTCGTTCGCAAATACCAGAAACAGCACTGGTCCTAGGACTGACCCCTGTGGGACCCCGCTGGTCACAGGCGCCCTTTCTGACACCTCGCCACGTATCATGACACGCTGCTGTCTTCCTGACAAGTATTCCCTGATCCACTGTAGTGCCTTCCCTGTTATCCCTGCTTGGTCCTCCAGTTTTTGCACTAATCTTTTGTGTGGAACTGTGTCAAACGCCTTCTTGCAGTCCAAGAAAATGCAATCCACCCACCCCTCTCTCTCTTGTCTTACTGCTGTCACCCTGTCATAGAACTCCAGTAGGTTTGTGACACGGGATTTCCCGTCCCTGAAACCATGTTGGCTGCTCTTGATGAGATCATTCCTTTCTAGGTGTTCCACCACTCTCCTCCTGATAATCTTCTCCATGACTTTGCATACTATACATGTTAGTGACACTGGTCTGTAGTTTAGTGCTTCATGTCTGTCTCCTTTTTTAAAGATTGGGACTACATTTGCTGT
>NW_027197881.1:42500-53103 GCF_038502225.1 Cherax quadricarinatus
TTATCCCTCACTACCGCTTTACTCCTTGCACTCTCCTCTATGCTATTTCTACTCTAATTCTGGTAATGGCTTGCAGGAGTGAGCGACCAGTATCTAACAGTGATGCAGGACCAGAACTCAACCTTGCAAAATGCAACCTCAACAGGTGAATACTTGCGCTGACAGCGGTGTGATGACAAGTTGCCAGAAGCTGATGACGTAGTCGTCGTACATAGGCCTTCTATCACTATTTTGTAACTCCTTCACCCGTGATGTTTATAACCATATATGCTCATGCATCCCGCATTCCTCAAGTGATTTCACTTTTCACTTATTACAGAATACACTTCACATTCGGTGTTACACTTTATATGTATTTATTTATTTATTTATTTATTTAAAAATTTGTGCACACATACAGAGGTACAAAAAATACAGAAAAGAGCAGTATGCCAAAGCCACTTATACTATGCATAGCATTACGGGCTGGCTTAAAATTAACTTAAGATGAACTAAGCAATGATGACATCGGTGATAAAACTTTAATGTAAACAGATTACTATAAAGCACAAGTGAGTATTACAAAGACAGGTCATATGGTTGTATGCATTGTTGTACATTCAGTAGAATGGAGTATTCTGTTAGGTAGTGTATTTAAAAAATAATAAAGTTAGATTGGGTTTTAGGTTTAACATTTATGTGATATAATTGTGAGAAACATTTAAGATATACAATTTATAAGGTTCAGTTATTCAGTATTTATTTGGTTTTGGGTGAGTAAGTGATCTTTGAGAAGAGACTTGAATTTATAAACAGGTAGTGTTTCTTTTATATTTACAGGTAATGAGTTCCAGATTTTAGGGCCTTTTATGTGCATTGAGTTTTTGCATAGTGTGAGATGGACACGAGGAACATCAAAGAGTGATCTGTGCCTTGTGTTATGGTCATGTGTTCTGTTGAGGTTGGCAAGGAGATGTTTGAGGGGAGGGTTAATATCAGAGTTAAGTGTTCTATGTATGTAATAGGTGCAGTAATAAGTATGAATGTTTTGTATGGTGAATAGGTTTAGTGTATTGAATATTGGTGGAGTGTGCTGCCTATAGTGAGAATTTGTTATCATTCTAACTGCAGCCTTTTGTTGGGTAATTAGTGGTCTGAGATGGTTACTTGTTGTTGAGCCCCATGCACAAATTCCATAGGTGAAATAGGGGTAAATAAGAGAGTGATATAGGGCCAGGAGGGCTGACTGTGGAGCATAGTACCGTATCTTCGATAGTATGCCTACAGTCTTGGAAATTTTCTTAGAAATTTGTTGTATATGTGTATGAAATTTGAGTCTATTATCAAGGTGGATTCCTAAGAATTTTCCCTCTGTTAGCTTTGTGATAGGTGATCCGTTTATCATTATGTTAAGAGGGACATCTGTAGCTCTGTTACCAAACTGAATGAAGTAGGTTTTGTCAATGTTTAGTGTAAGTTTGTTAGTCCTCATCCAGGTAGATATTTTCTGTAATTCTGTATTTACAGTATTGGCTAGCGTGACTGGGCTCGGGTGGGAGAAGACGTATGTAGTGTCATCTGCAAATAGTGTGGGTTTGAGTAATTGCGAAGCATTTGGTAGGTCATTTATGTATAGGAGAAAGAGAAGAGGGCCAAGGACACTTCCCTGTGGGACACCAACTGTAATTGGTTGTGCAGAAGAGTTTGCCCCATTTGCATACACATATTGGCTTCTGTTGCTGAGGTATGACTTGAGGTAGTTGAGGGAGTGCCCTCTTATACCATAGTGTGACAATTTTACGTGGAGCAAGTCATGGTTAACTGTATCAAAAGCTTTACGTAAGTCAATGAAGATCCCCAGTGGGACTTCTTTTTTCTCTATTGCAGTGTATATATGTTCTAGCATGTGTATAATAGCATCATTAGTATTTTTATTTGGCCTGAATCCAAATTGGCAGGGGTTGAGTATGTTTTGGGAGATAAGGTAGGAGTAGATTCGTTTATGAATTAATTTTTCGAAGATTTTTGAGAGAGGGTGTAAGTTGGATATTGGCCTATAGTTATTCAACTCTGTTTGGTCTCCTCCTTTGTGGATCGGGGTGACCCTTGCTATTTTGAGTACTGTGGGGAAGGTGGAGGATTCAATGGATTTGTTAAAGAGTGTTGCAATGATTGGTGATAGCACTTGTGACACTTTTTTGTATATAAAGGGTGGTAAGGTATTTAAATCTCCTGCCTTGTTTTTTAGCGTGTTGATAATAAGGGAGACTTCATATGGGTTAGTCGGAGCTAGGAACAGTGTGTTCGGGTAGTTGCCAGTGAGGTAGTCATTTGGTGGGGTATCTGAGCTTGGGATTTTATTGGCAAGGTTTTGTCCTATAGTGGAGAAGAAGTCATTGAGTCTGTTTGCTGTTTCTGTTGGTGGGAGTTGGGGTTCATCTGATTTTGCTAATTTTATTTCGCTATTTCGTGATATCTTTTTTGTTCCTAGAATTTCTGATAGGGTTTTCCAGGTCTTTTTTATATCACCTCGTAAGTTGGATAATCTGTTCTCATAATACAATTTTTTTGCCCTTCTTATCAGGCTGGTTAGGATTGACGAGTAACGTTTTGTTTGGTCTCTGGTTATGTGACCCATTCTGTACTGTTTTTCATATTGGTGTTTTGTATTTATGGATTTGAGAATGCTGGGTGTTAACCAGGGACTGTTCAGTCTCTTAGCTGTCATCTGTTTAGTTTTTTTAGGGCAGTGCTTGTTATAGAGGTATTGGGTCTTTTTTAGAAAATTATTAATACATTCGTCAATATCTGTATAGATTTCTAGCTCAGTGTGCCAGTCAATGTTTGCTACTGCTGTTGTGAAGTTATTAATGGCTGCCTCATTGTGAAGTCTGAAGGTGACTTTAGTAGTGTCTTGGGGTAATTTACCAAGAGTTGTTATGAGAAAAGTAGGGTAGTGGTCTGTGGTATTATCTGTAATTATGCCTGATTTTAAAGGGGATATGGTGTTGGTCCAGATGTGGTCAAGTAGGGAAACACTAGTCTCTGTAACTCTTGTAGGTTTTGTTACTGTTGGTAGCAACATACAGTTACTCATTGTGTTTGTGAATTCAGTAACGTGTGGGTCCTGGTCTTGCAGGAGATTTATATTGAAGTCACCTGAGAGTAGTAAGTGATCTTTGTTCATGCGTGCATCAGTTATCATACTTCCTAGGTTTTGACTAAATTGGCTAATGTTTGACTGTGGAACTCTGTAAATAATGGCATACAAACTGTTGTGACGTCACTGCTTCAGCAGGCCTACTGCCACCTTCCCTTGTTGTATATTTTATTTTTTCTTTCTCCTTTTGCTTATTAACTTTTTCACTCTCACATTACGGTGCCCCACATTTCACTTGTTAACCAAACGCTGGTAATTCTTAATCACCCGTTTCCACACTCACTTTGATCTTGTGTGTGTGTGTGTGTGTTTGCATGCAAATTAATATTGTAGCCAGCAGAATTCGACCTAAATCATCGGTTTTACCTAGCTGCCAATTTGATTCCTATCCTTAACACATTCCTTCTCTTGCATATCCATCCCTGCTGTGCTGTTTAACCCCTTTGAATTTACTGTTTAACTTGATTATTGTGGATTTTTTTTTATATTTTTCCTGTGATCTGTGTGTAAAAATTGGTAGGGATAATAATGTTTATATTAAGTAGTGAAGATAAGTGTAAATATTGGTGTGACTTTTGAAAGTTGATAAGTCACACTAGAACCTATATTCCTTACAATTTCCTTATATACTGAAAGAATTTGATTAAGTGAGGTAAAATTTTTGTAATTTAGAAGAAATTAATATACTGATAAGTAAAATGTACTACACACCTGGAAATGTCACTGAATAAATTGAATATATGTGTATAAGATAACGTTTTTGGGAGAGCATCAAAAATGACGGAAAGTGAACACTGGAATAATGAATGGTGCATAATTTAACTGGGAGTCATCAAGGCCGATAGAAATAGTATTATCAGCAGAATTTTATAGTGCCCAGATAAGTTAGGATGAAAATATATCTGGAATGTACGTTTATTGTCTTCTCTGAGGAAGAGGGTCCCCAGTCCAGCCATAGAGGTGGTACTTCTCTATATACATATATATATATATATATTTATATATATATATATATATATATATCTATATATATATATATATATATATATATATATACAAATATACAGTGGTCCCTCGTTGTTCGTAATTAATCCGTTCCTGGAGCCGTTACTATAAACGAAATTTACGATTTACGAATCAATTTTCCCCATAAGAAATAATGTAAATACAATTAATCCGTTCCTGACACCCAGAAGTATTAAAAAAATTAACATGAAATATACATGTAGTACATAAACAATACAATGGGAAATGATGAATGAAACATTACCAGCATAACACTTACCTTGATTGGAGATTCTTCTTAGTGTATGGGAGACTGGAGGAGGAGAGTGGATTGTTTATAGTTTGGAAGGGGAATCCCCTTCCATCAACACCTCAGGTACCATTTGCTTTTCTGGGGTTGCTTCTCTTCTCTGTTTCTTAATGCCACTAGGACCACCTTGAGAGTCACTGGAGTCCTGTCTCACAAAATAACTGTGGAGAGAGCTCTGATTATGGCGTCTCTAACACTTCCCTAAAATGGCCCAAGACTTTGTCACTGTACATATTGCCAACCTGGCTTGCAACAACCTTGTTAGGGTGATGTTTCTCCATAAAGCTTTCCATCTTACCCCACATAGTAAAAATCTCTTTAATTTCTGAAGAAGGCACCTTCTTCCATCTCTCTTCCTCCTCCTCTGCAGCAAGATTCTGAGCTGCGATGTGTTGCTCTTCCTGCTGAAGCTCTTGCAGCTCCTCAGTGGTGAGCTCTTCATTGTGGTCTTCCACCAATTCTTCCACATCCTCCAAACTCACATCCAACCCCATGGAACTCCCCAGTGTCATAATTGATTTTACAACAGACATAGGCTCATCAGGGTCAGTCCCAAATTCTTCAAAATCCCTCTTGTCGACACAATCTGGCCACAATTTTCTCCAGAGTTCAAAGTCCTGGTAGTCACTCCCTCACAAGCCATACCTATAAGGGTTATGCAGTGGAGGATGCTGAAGTGTTCTCTCCAAAATTCTCTTAGGGTCAAGTGAGTGTCTGTGGTCACAGTCAAGCACCTGTGAAACATTGCTTTTGTGACGAGTTTTTTAAAGTTTGCATTAACCTGCTGGTCCATGGACTGGAGGAGAGGAGTGGTATTCGGGGGCAAGAACTTTACTGTGATGAACCCAAACTCCTCGAAAATTAGGTCATCCAAGTTTGGAGGATGAGCAGGTACATCGTCCATTACTAGCAGGCACTTGAGATCCAATTTCTTTTCCAGGAGATACTCCTTCACACTAGGGCCAAACACTTCATTGAACCACTCGACGAAAATTTCCCTCGTGACCCATGCCTTACTATTAGATTCTTCACTTTGAAATCCCCACTAGCATTAGCACAGAACATTAGCGTCAGCCTGTCTTTCATAGGCTTGTGTCCTGGCATTGCCTTTTCCTCTTGTGTAATGAAGGTCCTCTTTGGCATTTTCTTCCAAAAGAGGCCTGTTTCGTCACAATTGAACACTTGTTCAGGTTTCAGTCCTTCAGCCTCTATGTACTCCTGGAATTCATGCACATATTTTTCAGCTGCCTTGTGGTCCGAACTGGCAGCCTCACCATGCCTTACCACACTGTGTATGTCAGTACGGTTCTTAAATCTCTCAAACCAGCCTTTGCTGGCCTTAAATTCACTCACTTCACCACTATTTGCAGGCAATTTCTTTACCAAATATTCATGCAACTGCCTAGCCTTTTCACAAATAAACGAAGTCATAAGAGTATCTCCTGCTAATTGTTTCTCATTTATCCACACCAATAATACCTTTTCAACCTCTTCCAGAATTGGTGATCTCATTTTTGTCAGCATAGTTACTCCCTTTGCAACAACAGCATCCTTTATTTCATTTTTCTTGGCCACTATGGAACATAAGGTTGTGTAGGGTTTCTTATACATCCTGGACAGTTCGGGCACACTTGTACCACTTTCATATTGTTCAATGATGGTTTTCTTAAATTCAATCGTATTTCTCACCTTCTTTACCACAGGCTTGGCACTAGGAGCTTTCTTTGGAGCCATGGTAGCTTATTTAGTACTTGCAAGCACTAAAATAAATGGAATATTATGAAATATTTTGCTGGAGCACGTGAGGGGACCTTCGCTCACTGGTAAACAATGTCAGACTGGCTGCCGCCCTGGCTCACGCCGTGGGTATGCGTCCCGGACGAACTACGACTCGCGAGTCAACCTATGAAAAGCGAGTCCATGTTTATACGAAAATACCCCTATGATTGGCGAATTTTACGATTGCCGGGAACTACGAAAAGCGGGGGACCACTGTATATACATTTCTTCTTTTAACACACCGGCCATATCCCACCAAGGAGGGGTGGCCCAAAAGGAAAAACGAAAGCTTCTCCTTTAGCTTCTTGCTCCCGGCATTTTAATCGCCTCGTACAACACGCATGGCTTACGGAGGAAGAATTCTGTTCCACTTCCCCATGGAGAGAACAGGAAATAAACAAGAACAAGAACTAGTAAGAAAATAGAAGAAAATGCAGAGGGGTGTGTACATATATATATGCTTGTACATGTATGTGTGGTGTGACCTAAGTGTAAGAAGAAGTAGCAAGACGTACCTGAAATCTTGCATGTTTACTAGACAGAAAAATGGACACCAGCAATCCTACTATCATGAAAAACAATTACAGGCTTTCGTTTTACATTCACTTGGCAGTAGTACCTCCCTGGGCGATTGCTGTCTACCAACCTACTAGAATATATATATATATATATATATATATATATATATATATATATATATATATATATATATATATATATATATATATATATAGGTCTACCAACCTACTAGAATATATATATATATATATATATATATATATATATATATATATATATATATATATATATATATATATATATGCAAGGAATTCGCAAGAGCAGGCGACATATACACAAACACTGATATCTGGCCGAAGGAGACTCGAACCTACGAACCTTGGAACATGGTATGCAGTGCTTTACCAATCTACCCACACTGGACCAATACCTTGGCGTCCAGCTTGCGCTAGACGTTTGACCAAGGCAGCCAGCTTTCAGGGAGAAGGCTTACAACTTTTCATCTCATCCTCTGCATGCATCAGCCTTACTAGAGATTTTAACAATGCAAGGAATAATAATAATAATAATAATAATAATAATAATAATAATAATAATAATATATAAATATATACAAACACTGATCTCTGGCTGAAGGAGACTCGAACCTACGAACCTCCGAACAAGGTAGTCAGTGCTTTACCAATCTACCCACACTGGATCAATACCTTGGAGTCCAGCTTGCGCTAGACTTTGATCCAAGGCAGCCAGCTTTCAGGGAGAAGGCTTACAGCTTTTCATCTCATCCCCTGCATGCATCAGCCTTACTAGAGATATTAACAATGCAAGGAATTCGCAAGAGCAGGCGAAATATACACAAACACTGATCTCTGGCTGAACGAGACTCGAACCTACGAACCTTGGAACAAGGTACGCAGTGCTATACCAATCTACCCACACTAGACCAATACCTTGGAGTCCAGCTTCCGCTAGACTTTGATCCAAGGCAGCCAGCTTTCAGGGAGAAGGCTTACAGCTTTTCATCTTGCATGAAATTCGCAAGAGCAGGCGAAATATACACAACACTGATCTAGTAAGGCTGATGCATGCAGGGGATGAGAAGAAAAGCTGTAAGCCTTCTCCCTTAAAGCTGGCTGCCTTGAATCAAAGTCTAGCGCAAGCTGGACTCCAAGGTATTGGTCCAGTGTAGATAGATTGGTAAAGCACTGCGTACCTTGTTCCAAGGTTCGTAGGTTCGAGTCTCCTTCAGCCAGAGATCAGTGTTTGTGTATATTTCGCCTGCTCTTCTGAATTCCTTGCATATATATATATATATATATATATATATATATATATATATATATATATATATATATATATATATATATATATATATATATATATATATATATACATGTCGTGCCGAATAGGCAGAACTTGCGATCTTTGCTTAACCCATAAACGGTCCAAACGTATATATACGTTTTTTCAACATTTGAAAGTATGTAAAAAAGTAGATCTTTTTGTTTTTTTACATTTGAAAATGTGTAAAAAAACTTTGATCCACTTTTTTTTAGTTACATTTGAAAATATGTAAAAAAAAAAAAAGTAGATCTACTTTTGTAGCACTACACATGTGAACGAAGATCTGCTTGGACCGTTTACGGGTTAAATAGCAACGCTCATCTTGCCATATAGGACAAGTGAAAATTTTTTTATGCAATAATTTCGCCAAAATCATTCTGAACCTAACGAAAAAAATATATTTCACTGTGTTTGTTTAGTATTAAATTATTGTAAACAAATCTAAAATATATTTAGTTGGGTTAGGCTAAAATAAATTTTTCTTGTTATAATAAGGTTAGGTAAGTTTTCTAAGATTCTTTTGGTGCAAAATTAAAAAATTTTACATTAAAATTAATGAAAAAATGTATCTTTAAACGTATAAGAGAAAATTTTAGAAAGAACTTAATTTTAAATGAGGTCTTGCTAATTGACCAGTTTTACATATTCGGCACGACATATATATATATATATATATATATATATATATATATATATATATATATATATATATATATATACATATATATATATATATATATATATATGTATATACATATATATATATATATATATATATATAAGTAGTCAAAAAAGCGGCTGGGGGAGGAACCTCCGGTAAAGGCTTGCGGCTGGGCGAGGAACTTCCGGTTTAGGCTTTTTCCTGGGCGAGGAACTTCCGGTTTGGGCCTTCCACTGAGCGAGGTATCCGGTCTAGGACCAGCAGCTGGAGGGTCACCTTTTCACACCTAGGTGTTACTTCCGGTTTTTGACCATGACCTCGCCCTCGAGACTACCTCACCCTTGACCCCCCAACCAATACCCCCACCCCCCACGACCCCCCCGCCTCGCGACCCCACCATCGCGCCGCGCGCCCGCCCGCGCGCCCGCCCGCGCGCCGCGCCCGCGTGCCCCGCCTGCGCGCCCGCCCGCCGCGCGCCCCGCCCGCGCGCCCGCCCGCGCCCTTCGCGACCCCCGCCGCGCGCCCCGCCCGCGCGCCCGCCCGCGCGCCCGCCCACGCCTTTCGCGACCCCCGCCCCGCGCCTTCTGCTGCGCCTTCTGCAGCGTCATCCGGATCGCCCCCGCGCCTCGAATTTTTTTCCGATTTTTTTCGAATTTTTTTTGAATTTCATTTTCTTGTGCTCTCCATCTCCTCGGATCAAGGTTTTTGGATTCCCCCCTATGGGGTTTTTCGAAATTCTCCATCTCCTCAGATCAAATTTTTTGGGTACCCCTCCTTTCACCCCCATCCCCAAACAATTTCTCGAAATCAAATTCTCCATCTCCTTGGATCAAGTTTTTTTTGGGTACCCCTCCTTTCACCCCAAATTTTCTCGACAATACCATGACTCCATCTCCTCGGATCAAGTTTTTTGGATCCCCCCTATGGGGTTTTCGAAATTCTCCATCTCCTTGGATCAAATTTTTGGATTACCCCTCCCACTTTCACCCCAAATTTTCTCGACAATACCATGACTCCATCTCCTCAGATCAAATTTTTAAGGTTCCCCCTCCCACTTTCACCCCCCCCCAATCCCAAAAATTTCTCGATAATACAAGTTTTTGGATTCCCCCCCTATGGGGGTTTTGAATTTCTTATGATCACCTTGGATCAAATTTTTGGATTACCCCTCCCACTTTCACCCACCCCCCAACCTCAAATTTTTCTCGATAATACCAAGTTTTTGGATTCCCTCCTATGGGGTTTTCGAAATTCCTCGGATCAAAGTTTTTGGAATCCCCCCTCTGGGGGTAAGCATTCAAAATAGACTCCTCCTATGGGGGCATGCTTACTACAGGTCTAAACATCTTCCCCTTATTATTTTAAAATGAACTAAAAGTTTCCGCTCATTAAGTCAAATGAACTAAGAAGGGTGTTTACTCGGCGGTCAGTGACGTCACGCGCACACAGGTTGAATCAGGTCGCCCCCCTATGTCAGTGACGTCACGTGATGACCGCGCACACAGGTTGAATCTTGTCTACCCTTTTACCCACCCTCCCAAACCCTCACACTCCAACCAACACCTCACAATTTTCACTCATAACCCCCAATTTTTCTCGTTTTAACCCTTTTAGTTCATTAAAGTTAATAAGGGGACACATGCATCAGAAAGTCACCACATCGCTTACATCCACTACTCACAATTTTACATATTACGAAGTTAAATACGCACTTTTACTTTGAACATCTTCAAAACACTCTCATAAATCATTTGAATACTCACAAAAAATACCTTTATACATTTCCAAACAACACTGAAATACTCCAAAAAACATCATTCGAACACCCCCAAATCACCTCTGAATA
>NW_027197882.1:0-53065 GCF_038502225.1 Cherax quadricarinatus
TAAATGCGAATATTATTCTGTGGGGACAGTATTGTCCTCTGTCGTGAAGTGATCATCCAGGTTGTTCCTGGTAACCCATATTCCATCCTCTTACAATCGAGAGTCAGTTTTTCCTGGTAGTTGGGTCGGGCAGCTGAATAACTCGCTCATACATCATTCTGATTAATAACAAAAAAAGACACAATACCGTGACTGGAACGATACACAAATAACCCGCACATAAAAGAGAGACGCTTACGACGACGTTTCGGTCCGACTTGGATCATTTACTTTGTAAATGGTCCAATAGAAGAATGGTTCAGAGAACCGACATGTTGATAAATTAGACACATGTGCAACTCTTGGGTATCTTTATTGAGGAAACGTTTCGCCACACAGTGGCTTCGTCAGTCCATACAAAGGAGAATCTTGAAGAACAGGAGGAGAATGAGGTAATCAGTCCATCAACCTAGAGTGGATGTGGTCAGTCCATCAATCTATTCAAGATTGATGGACTGAACACATCGACTCAAGGTTGAGGGACTGATTACCTCATTCTCCTCCTGTTCTTCAAGATTCTCCTTTGTATGGACTGATGAAGCCACTGTGTGGCGAAACGTTTCCTCAATAAAGATACCCAAGAGTTGCACATGTGTCTAATTTATCAAATGGTCCAAGTCGGACCGAAACGTCGTCGTAAGCTTCTCTCTTTTGTGTGCGGGTTATTTGTGTATCATTCTGATTCTTCGGTCTAATCTTTATTGTTTTAGTTCATATTTTAATTTCCTTCTTAAGTTCTTTACTTATAAAAGACACAGTCATAATTCCTATCGTTAATTCGCTCATTGGTTAAGAAAAATAGACAATAATAGACATGCTATTATGTTAGTTTTTTCAATTATAATCAATATGATAAGTAAAATGTTCAATAAAAATGGCAAATAAGAATTTTTAATTTTTTGTGTATGATTTATTAGTATAATAAATCATTATATTAATATTTTAATACTTAATCTTTTCATTATAAAAGTGAAAAATATTTTTTTTCATTCGTTTCAAAATTTAGGTTAATTGAGCTGGATAAATAAACTTACAAATACAAATCTTTATTCTCATCGTTAATTACATTATTACTCTCATTTCTCATCGACTTATTCTTATTTCCTTCTATTAAGGTGCGACTAAATGTTCACGAAAATCATTTTTTTCTCCTTTTCCTCTTCTTCTTCCCACTGTTCTACGTTCTTTTCTGTCTCCTCCTTTCTTCTCTCTCTCTTCTTCCTCCTCTTCAACCTCCCAATCTTCTTCTTCACTTCCTGTATCACCTCACTACCAGAGCCACCAACACAATAAATACCAAACTGTCACAGCTACTGCCACCACCAAACTGTCACAGCTACTGCCACCACCAAACTGTCACAGCTACTGCCACCACCAAACTATCACAGCTACTGCCACCACCAAACTATCACAGCTACTGCCACCACCAAACTATCACAGCTACTGCCACCACCAAACTATCACAGCTACTGCCACCACCAAACTGTCACAGCTACTGCCACCACCAAACTGTCACAGCTACTGCCACCACCAAACTGTCACAGCTACTGCCACCACCAAACTATCACAGCTACTGCCACCACCAAACTATCACAGCTACTGCCACCACCTAACTATCACAGCTACTGCCACCACCTAACTATCACAGCTACTACCATCACCTAACTATCACAGCTACTGCCACCTACCTGCAGCCACCAAACTATCACAGCTACTGCCACCACCAAACTATCAAACTGCCAACACCAAACTCTCACAGCTACTGCCACCACCAAACTGTCACAGCTACTGCCACCACCAAACTATCACAGCTACTGCCACCACCAAACTATCACAGCTACTGCCACCACCAAACTATCACAGCTACTACCACCACCACACTATCTCAACTACTGCCACCACCACACTATCACAGCTGCTGCCACCACCAAACTATCACAGCTACTGCCACCACCAAACTATCACACTGTCTCCACCAAACTATCACAGCTACTGCCACCACCAAACTATCACAGCTACTGCCACCACCAAACTATCACAGCTACTGCCACCACCAAACTATCACAGCTACTGCCACCACCAAACTATCACAGCTACTGCCACCACCAAACTATCACAGCTACTGCCACCACCAAACTATCACAGCTACTGCCACCACCAAAACTGTCACAGCTACTGCCACCACCAAACTGTCACAGCTACTGCCACCACCAAACTATCACAGCTACTGCCACCACCAAACTATCACAGCTACTGCCACCACCAAACTATCACAGCTACTGCCACCACCAAACTATCACAGCTACTGCCACCACCAAACTATCACAGCTACTGCCACCACCAAACTATCACAGCTACTGCCACCACCAAACTATCACAGCTACTGCCACCACCAAACTATCACAGCTACTGCCACCACCAAACTATCACAGCTACTGCCACCACCAAACTGTCACAGCTACTGCCACCACCAAACTGTCACAGCTACTGCCACCACCAAACTATCAAAGCTACTGCCACAACCAAACTGTCACAGCTACTGCCACCACCAAACTATCAGAGCTACTGCCACCACCAAACTATCACAGCTACTGCCATCACTAAACTATCACTGCTACTGCCACCACTATACTATCACACCTACTGCCACCACCAAACTATCACAACAACTGTCATCACCAAACTATCACACGTACTGCCATCACTAAACCATCACTGCTATTGCCACCACTAAACAATCACAGCTACTGCCACCACCAAACTATCATAGCTACTGCCACCACTAAACTGTCACTGCTACTACCTCCACCAAACTATCACAGCTACTGCCACCACCAAACTATCACAGCTACTGCCACCACCAAACTATCACAGCTACTACCACCACCACACTATCTCAACTACTGCCACCACCACTCTATCACAGCTACTGCCACCACCAAACTATCACAGCTTCTTCCACCACCACTGCCAACTATCACAGATACTGCCACCCCAAACTATCACAGCTATTGCCACCACCTATCACTGTTAATGCCACCACTAAAGAATCACAGCTACTGCCACCACCAAACTATCACAGCTACTGCCACCACCAAACTATCACAGCTACTGCCACCACCAAACTATCACAGCTACTGCCACCACCAAACTATCACAGCTACTGCCACCACCAAACTATCACAGCTACTGCCACCACCAAACTATCACAGCTACTGCCACCACCAAACTATCACAGCTACTGCCACCACCAAACTATCACAGCTACTGCCACCACTAAACTATCACAGCTACTGCCACCACCAAACTATCACAGCTACTGCCACCACCAAACTATCACAGCTACTGCCATCACTAAACTATCACAGCTACTGCCACCACCAAACTATCACAGCTACTGCCACCACCAAACTATCACAGCTACTGCCACCACCAAACTATCACAGCTACTGCCATCACTAAACTATCACAGCTACTGCCACCATCAAACTATCACAGCTACTGCTATCACTAAACTATCACAGCTACTGCCACCACTAAACTATCACAGCTACTGCCACCACCAAACTATCACAGCTACTGCCACCACCAAACTATCACAGCTACTGCCACCACCAAACTATCACAGCTACTGCCACCACCAAACTATCACAGCTACTGCCACCACCAAACTATCACAGCTACTGCCACCACCAAACTATCACAGCTACTGCCATCACTAAACTATCACTGCTACTGCCACCACTAATCTATCACAGCTACTGCCACCACTAAACTATCACAGCTACTGCCACCACCAAATTATCACAGCTACTGCCACCACCAAATTATCATAGCTACTGCCACCACCAAATTATCACAGCTACTGCCACCACTAAATTATCACAGCTACTGCCACCACTAAATTATCACAGCTACTGCCACCACTAAATTATCACAGCTACTGCCACCACTAAATTATCACAGCTACTTCCACCACCAAATTATCACCGCTACTGCCACCACTAAATTATCACAGCTATTTCCACCACCAAATTATCACCGCTACTGCCACCACTAAATTATCACAGCTACTGCCATCACCAAACTACATTTAAAACTCTCAGAAATTTCGTATTTATTGTCAATCCTCATTTAACACATTCCCTCCTGCTGTTCACTATAGATTTGTACATCCTCTTATTCATTATGTTGTACTCATTCTTCTCAAACTGTACCAATCACCTCAATAAGCCTCTCACTTAAGCTTTCTTTATTATGCTTTTACTTATACAATGTCTCCTGCCCATCTCCATGCCACAAATTCTCTGCATAACATCCACACATATATTGCCTTCCAACACGACATCTTCACTGCCTCCAGCTTTGTGCTGCTCACTGCAACGTTTACAACCCATGCTTCACACCCATAGAAGAATGTTGATATTAATTTACTCTGATAAATTCCATTTTTTTTGCCTCTTTATCAATTGCCTTATTTATTTCTTCTTACACAGAGATATCAATTCCAAAATATCTAAGCACATTCACTTCCTCCATACTTCCTCCTTCAGTCTCATATACAGTCCTTCATTTCATAATTTTTTTTTGGTTATACTGCTCACCTTGCTCTGTCCTATGTCCACTTTTAACTTTCTTTTTTAACGTTCCTTCCAAATTCGTCTACCAATTTTTGTAATTTTTCTTCGGAATCTCCCAAAAACACCGCATCATCAGCAAATAACAACTGTCATAACTAGCACTTTATCTTTTAATCCTATATCTCTCCCCACACCCAAACAGCATCTTTTGCACTCCCATTTATAAATATGTTAAACAATGACAGTAGCATCACACAGCCTTGTTTAAGATCAACCTTTACCGGAAATCAGCTTCACTTTCTGCTGTATATCTTAACTGGGCCTCATTACCCTCATAAAAGTTTTAATTGCATTCAGTAACTTACCACTTGTTCCATTCACTTGCAACATCTACCACATTGCTCCTTTACCTACTCTATCTTATGCTTTTTTCTAAATCCATAAATGTAAAGGAAACTTCTTTACCTTTATCATAATATTGTTCACTTTCATATTTGAATGTTTCACTTGGTCTACACATCCCCATCCTAAAGCCTCTTTGTTCATCTGCGATCGTCCTCTGTTTTACCCTTAATCGTTTAATAGTAACTCTACCATACACTTACTCTACCATACACTTACACTATACATTTTTTTTAATAAATGATCCAACCACTTTAAAATTATATCCTCACCAGGTTTTGATTTTTTTTCGTTGATTCCATCAATCGCTGCTGTAGTACTACATTCCATTTTAGCCACAGCTCCACGCACCTCCCCCACACTCACGTCTTGCTCTTTCTCACTCATAAACAATGTTGTATCTCCCTGTCCAATGTACGAAGTCACATCTTCCCTTTGTTCAACATTTAACAGCTCCTCAAAATATTCCCTCCCTCCTTTCTCACCATATTAATCTCACTTTAATTTTTTTCTTATTCTCAGCAAAGTTTGTTGATAAAACCTCATTTGCTCTCCGTTTTCATTCACTCACCATTCTCTTAACCTTTTTTTTACTCTCTTTTATTCCACTCTCCTTATATAATTCCTGCTTTGTAAAAACCTCTTACATGCTAGCTTCTCCCTTGCCACTCCCTTTACTTCATCATTCCACCAATCGCTCTTCTGCCCTTTTACACCCACCCTCCTGTTTCCATAAACTTCTGCTGCACATTCTAACACTGCATCCTTAAATCTACCCAATATTTCTTCACCCTCCTTATTACCTTTACTCTCTCTAGCACATCTGTCTCTAACAGTTGCAGGTATCTTACCACAACAACCTCTTTTCTTAAATTTATTAACTTTCACTTCACTCTCACTGATGACATTCTCCTTGTACCACATTATTTCTACGAGGTAATAATTCAACAAGGTCTGTCTCATGACAGTTTCCACAAGGTTCAAGCAAATCTCAAAATTTCCTGCATACAGTTTAATTTTGACGGAAATTCTTGTTACCAGCAACTTAATTCAAAATTTTTGTCTTGTATCTATTTCCATTGCGGAAAACTTTCCTATGGCAAACGTTCAAATTATTTTGGCTTTCAGTTTTCTGGAAGTACCAGGGTTCAGGTTTGCTTTGGATGTCCTCACTGAAGTACCTAGAGCGGGAATAATACTTTTCTGTTTAATTTCAAATTGTCTAGTTATTCTTGGGTGTGTTGTGATGGTTTATATAATCATCTTTGTCAGTTAATCCTTATCTGTACCCATATCTGACAAGTCCAACTTGCCAAATTCACCAAGTAAGTGATGTTCAAATTGTAGTAGAAATGCCTCTATTCCCAGAGAAAAAGATGAACCTCTTATCTCATAGCCTTTCACTGTCTGGTACAGATGTCCAGACCTAGAATTATGGATATCATAACACAGGTTGGCCAGAACATCCTTGAACGGGCTCCCATAAACAGAGTTCCACTGAGTGTGGCATGGTAAGAAATGTTTGTTTCATGTTGACACAATGGCAAAATTCTTTAAATTCTAAGGCAGTGAATTAGCTTCGATGATTCATAATGTCAACTTTGGGTTCTACAAGAACACAAGTGTTATAAAAGAATTTATTTATTTATTTTCTGGAAGTATTGTTGCTTATAGGATACACACATAAGAATATAGTGAAACTGAATGTATATTGGTCACTTATTGATTTGGGAAGCGAATCGTCATGTTGCATAACTTCAGCCCGATGTACGCCATTGTACGTCAGAAGAGTAGTGCAGAGTACAGCAAAGGTTTGTAATGCAGCTAAGTATTAACCTTGAAGATCTGAAGCAAATCAGAAGATATATTCCCAGTTTCTTAAAAAAATGAAAATAGGGACATTCACAGCAGAAAATTAATTCATACCCACTAAGGAACGCCAGGTCGAAAGTCAAACTGGATAGACCTTCACTTTCTTTCTCAGAGACCAACATCCAAAAACATACCATTACATTAAGAATCGAATCGAATCGAGGACGACGAGAGCTGTCGTAAGATGGGAAGGAAGAAGGATATGGAAGGATGGAAATAACTGGAAAAGGATGGGGAGGAGGGGAAGAGGAGGAATCAAGGCAAGTGGCCCAACCACTTTGGGACATGTGGTACAAAAGTACTGGAGACGTAGATAGAGAGGCTTGACTGATGTCATTGCTTGGCTCACTAGGAGAGGATGGCGAAGGCAGTGGTAGGAGCTGGGAGTGTCAGAAGGCAGCAAGCAGGATGAGTTGGTTATGGTCTTAAACCGTTTATCAGTGCGGTAAATTGTTTTCGAGAGAGTTGTATCACACTTATGGGAGAGCTGTAGTAGTATTCGTTGGTTTGGAGTTGGTGGAGTATCTGGTTGTAGGTAGGGAATGGTCTTTCTTCGCTTTGGTACGATACAGTGTTGTCTTGGAGATGTTGGATGAGTTCTAGGCGAGTCATGCTTGCGGGGTATTGCCTCGTGGTGTAGAATATGAGTCCTTTGTGTTTAACCCATGGTGTTCCAGGTAATCGACGTGAGCTAAGTAGAGAAGGCGGTGGTGGAGTAGAGGAAGGTGGTGTTGCTTCGTTTTCAACTTCAGTAGACGAATTAGAAGATGTTTCTGGTGGTAAGGCTTCTGATTGGTTGGATTCAGTGAGAGGTGGTGGCGGTGGAGGCTTCTCATTGGTCGTTGCTGGATTGACGTCACTAGTTGGTGGTGTTGATGGAACTTCTGCAGAAGAGTTGGCGATTAAGTTTTTGGTGAATTTGAGAATTTCTTCAGAAGGTGGAGATGCTGGAAATGTAAATGAAGGCATGTTATTTAATGCAAATAACTCGTTGATGGTAGAGTTAAATGATCCAGGTACAGCCATGTTCTGCATATGAGCGTATAGTAGACAGTAGTGAATCTTCGTTACGTCACATGTTGGAGGAGTGATGGTAGTGGTGGTGGTGGAGGCGGGCTGAGTAGATGCTTGAAGTAATTTTGTAGTGTCTGCTTGTATCTTTGCAATTGCTGCATACGTTGGAGTGTTGCTTGTAGGTTTTTTCTTTGCTGCATCTTGTGTTTTCTTCATAATATCCTTTCTTGTAGGACATTTTGCTGCAAGTGTATGGTGGTCATTACTCTTGCAGTTTAAGCACGCTGGTTGTGTTGGAGCAGCAGCGGTGCAGGAACTGAAGGTGTGTCCCTCACTACCACATGTAGTGCAGAACTTCTTGTCTTTTACTGGACATGCTTTGGTGGTGTGATGGTATGAATAACAGTTCCAGCAATGTTGAATGTAGTGGTATCTCTCTGCTTCAATGTAGGTAGGGCTGATGTAGTAGTAGTAGACAGCAAGACCTTCGTTCAGTGCAGTGGCAGCCATGTTCACGTCGGTGAAGGTGACCTTGAGCATGGACGTTGCATTTGGGATTTTTGTAATGCTGTCAACAGTAGCCCAAGTATTTTGCGTCTCGATGGATGACTTGAGTTCAGCAGGTGTTTGAGACGTCAGAATCTTGTCCAGTTTTTTTAGGAATACTGATTTCCTTGCCCTGAGGGCAGGAGATGACGTAACAGCAAACCCTTGAGTAGTAAGAGTAGTGGTGGCTTCTGTAGTGAGTAACTTCTCTGCTTCAGCATCATCGTGACACACAACAATGAATGCTTCTTTCAGTGACAATATGGTGTTGAATTTTACTTCCAGTGCTCCCTGAACAACAGTTGCAAGAGCAATCTTCGTTGAATCATCAACGGTACCATTTCTTGGTTTGAGCTTTACACGATTTGCGTAGCTCATCGTGTAAGTCAAGGTGATGACAACGCTGGTCTATGTGTCTAGCTGAGAATGTTGTCTTGAATAGTTAAGAGAAATCATGTGGATGAAGCGTGAATGACTTTCAACGTTGAATTTCCCACTTATTATGAGCAATATTATTTATAAATAATGGAATTTTTCTCATTTAATTATATATTTGAAAAATGTGTAATATCCCAATACCCTTCAAAAAGTTGAAAAATTAAACGAAATCATCAGCTCACGAGGATCGTCATAAATACATCAGCAAGACAACTTTCATTTCAATTCGGTGTAATGTTTAACATTACAACGGTTATTTATTTTAATATGACGTTATGTTAACCCAGTATGTTTAATGTTCTATATGAAATCAGAATTAGAACACTGCCTATATCTACCACGCTATCAGTACATTGATTCTCAGCATATATCTTGATAATATTTGTATCAGAAATCTTCTAAATTTCTAGATGAAATACTTGTGAATGTGATGGATTAAGAAGAGCAGACTTACGCAAAGACGACCAATCAGAAGTTAGAACATATAATAGCACATTTAAATGTAATATATGTAATTATTTACTCTTCTTCTTTAAAATTTAATACGAACAACAAGAATAAGATGTGAGGAATTCTTGTAGTACAACGTATAAGAGGGATAGCAAGAATGTGGAGGTCTGGGGTAGGAGAGAACATAAGAAGGATAGCAAGAATGTGGAGGTCTGGGGTAGGAGAGAACATAAGAGGGAAGGCAAGAATGTGGAGGTCTGGGGTATGAGAGAACATAAGAGGGATAGCAAGAATGTGGAGGTCTGGGGTAGGAGAGAACATAAGAGGGAAGGCAAGAATGTGGAGGTCTGGGGTAGGAGAGAACATAAGAGGGAAGGCAAGAATGTGGAGGTCTGGGGTAGGAGAGAACATAAGAGGGAAGGCAAGAATGTGGAAGTCTGGGGTAGGAGAGAACATAAGAGGGATAGCAAGAATGTGGAGGTCTGGGGTAGGAGAGAACATAAGAGGGAAGGCAAGAATGTGGAGGTCTGGGGTAGGAGAGAACATGAGAGGGAAGGCAAGAATGTGGAGGCCTGGGGTATGAGAGAACATAAGAGGGAAGGCAAGAATGTGGAGGTCTGGGGTAGGAGAGAACATGAGAGGGAAGGCAAGAATGTGGAGGTCTGGGGTATGAGAGAACATAAGAGGGATAGCAAGAATGTGGAGGTCTGGGGCAGGAGAGAACATAAGAGGGAAGGCAAGAATGTGGAGGTCTGGGGCAGGAGAGAACATAAGAGGGAAGGCAAGAATGTGGAGGTCTGGGGTATGAGAGAACATAAGAGGGATAGCAAGAATGTGGAGGTCTGGGGTAGGAGAGAACATAAGAGGGAAGGCAAGAATGTGGAGGTCTGGGGTAGGAGAGAACATGAGAGGGAAGGCAAGAATGTGGAGGTCTGGGGTATGAGAGAACATAAGAGGGAAGGCAAGAATGTGGAGGTCTGGGGTATGAGAGAACATAAGAGGGATAGCAAGAATGTGGAGGTCCAGGGTAGGAGAGAACATAAGAGGGAAGGCAAGAATGTGGAGGTCTGGGGTAGGAGAGAACATAAGAGGGAAGGCAAGAATGTGGAGGTCTGGGGTATGAGAGAACATAAGAGGGATAGCAAGAATGTGGAGGTCTGGGGTATGAGAGAACATAAGAGGGAAGGCAAGAATGTGGAGGTCTGGGGTAGGAGAGAACATAAGAGGGAAGGCAAGAATGTGGAGGTCTGGGGTACGAGAGTACATAAGCGGGATAGCAAGAATGTGGAGGTCTGGGGTAGGAGAGAACATAAGAGGGAAGACAAGAATGTGGAAGTCTGGGGTATGAGAGAACATTAGAGAGATAGCAAGAATGTGGAGGTCTGGGGTAGGAGAGAACATAAGAGGGAAGGCAAGAATGTGGAGGTCTGGGGTACGAGAGAACATAAGAGGGATAGCAAGAATGTGGAGGTCTGGGGTAGGAGAGAACATAAGAGGGAAGACGAGAATGTGGAAGTCTGGGGTATGAGAGAACATTAGAGAGATAGCAAGAATGTGGAGGTCTGGGGTAGGAGAGAACATAAGAGGGAAGGCAAGAATGTGGAGGTCTGGGGTAGGAGAGAACATGAGAGGGAAGGCAAGAATGTGGAGGTCTGGGGTATGAGAGAACATAAGAGGGATAGCAAGAATGTGGAGGTCTGGGGTAGGAGAGAACATAAGAAGGATAGCAAGAATGAGGAGGTCTGGGGCAGGAGAGAACATAAGAGGGAAGGCAAGAATGTGGAGGTCTGGGGTATGAGAGAACATAAGAGGGATAGCAAGAATGTGGAGGTCTGGGGTAGGAGAGAACATAAGAGGGAAGGCAAGAATGTGGAGGTCTGGGGTAGGAGAGAACATAAGAGGGAAGGCAAGAATGTGGAGGTCTGGGGCAGGAGAGAACATAAGAGGGAAGGCAAGAATGTGGAAGTCTGGGGTAGGAGAGAACATAAGAGGGATAGCAAGAATGTGGAGGTCTGGGGTAGGAGAGAACATAAGAGGGAAGGCAAGAATGTGGAGGTCTGGGGTAGGAGAGAACATGAGAGGGAAGGCAAGAATGTGGAGGCCTGGGGTATGAGAGAACATAAGAGGGAAGGCAAGAATGTGGAGGTCTGGGGTAGGAGAGAACATGAGAGGGAAGGCAAGAATGTGGAGGTCTGGGGTATGAGAGAACATAAGAGGGATAGCAAGAATGTGGAGGTCTGGGGCAGGAGAGAACATAAGAGGGAAGGCAAGAATGTGGAGGTCTGGGGCAGGAGAGAACATAAGAGGGAAGGCAAGAATGTGGAGGTCTGGGGTATGAGAGAACATAAGAGGGATAGCAAGAATGTGGAGGTCTGGGGTAGGAGAGAACATAAGAGGGAAGGCAAGAATGTGGAGGTCTGGGGTAGGAGAGAACATGAGAGGGAAGGCAAGAATGTGGAGGTCTGGGGTATGAGAGAACATAAGAGGGAAGGCAAGAATGTGGAGGTCTGGGGTATGAGAGAACATAAGAGGGATAGCAAGAATGTGGAGGTCCAGGGTAGGAGAGAACATAAGAGGGAAGGCAAGAATGTGGAGGTCTGGGGTAGGAGAGAACATAAGAGGGAAGGCAAGAATGTGGAGGTCTGGGGTATGAGAGAACATAAGAGGGATAGCAAGAATGTGGAGGTCTGGGGTATGAGAGAACATAAGAGGGAAGGCAAGAATGTGGAGGTCTGGGGTAGGAGAGAACATAAGAGGGAAGGCAAGAATGTGGAGGTCTGGGGTACGAGAGTACATAAGCGGGATAGCAAGAATGTGGAGGTCTGGGGTAGGAGAGAACATAAGAGGGAAGACAAGAATGTGGAAGTCTGGGGTATGAGAGAACATTAGAGAGATAGCAAGAATGTGGAGGTCTGGGGTAGGAGAGAACATAAGAGGGAAGGCAAGAATGTGGAGGTCTGGGGTACGAGAGAACATAAGAGGGATAGCAAGAATGTGGAGGTCTGGGGTAGGAGAGAACATAAGAGGGAAGACGAGAATGTGGAAGTCTGGGGTATGAGAGAACATTAGAGAGATAGCAAGAATGTGGAGGTCTGGGGTAGGAGAGAACATAAGAGGGAAGGCAAGAATGTGGAGGTCTGGGGTAGGAGAGAACATGAGAGGGAAGGCAAGAATGTGGAGGTCTGGGGTATGAGAGAACATAAGAGGGATAGCAAGAATGTGGAGGTCTGGGGTAGGAGAGAACATAAGAGGGAAGGCAAGAATGTGGAGGTCTGGGGTAGGAGAGAACATAGGAGGGAAGGCAAGAATGTGGAGGTCTTGGGTATGAGAGAACATAAGAGGGATAGCAAGAATGTGGAGGTCTGGGGTACGAGAGAACATAAGAGGGATAGCAAGAATGTTGAGGTCTGGGGTAGGAGAGAACATAAGAGGGAAGACAAGAATGTGGAGGTCTGGGGTATGAGAGAACATAAGAGGGAAGGCAAGAATGTGGAGGTCTAGGTAGGAGAGAACATAAGAGGGAAGGCAAGAATGTGGAGGTCTGGGGTAGGAGAGAACATAAGAGGGAAGGCAAGAATGTGGAGGTCTGGGGTATGAGAGAACATAAGAGGGATAGCAAGAATGTGGAGGTCTGGGGTATGAGAGAACATAAGAGGGAAGACAAGAATGTGGAGGTCTGGGGTATGAGAGAATATAAGAGGGATAGCAAGAATGTGGAGGTCTGGGGTAGGAGAGAACATAAGAGGGAAGGCAAGAATGTGGAGGTCTGGGGTATGAGAGAACATAAGAGGGAAGGCAAGAATGTGGAGGTCTGGGGTATGAGAGAACATAAGAGGGATAGCAAGAATGTGGAGGTCTGGGGTATGAGAGAACATAAGAGGGATAGCAAGAATGTGGAGGTCTGGGGTAGGAGAGAACATGAGAGGGAAGGCAAGAATGTGGAGGTCTGGGGTAGGAGAGAACATAAGAGGGAAGGCAAGAATGTGGAGGTCTGGGGTATGAGAGAACATAAGAGGGAAGGCAAGAATGTGGAGGTCTGGGGTATGAGAGAACATAAGAGGGAAGGCAAGAATGTGGAGGTCTGGGGTATGAGAGAACATAAGAGGGAAGGCAAGAATGTGGAGGTCTGGGGTATGAGAGAACATAAGAGGGATAGCAAGAATGTTGAGGTCTGGGGTGGGAGAGAACATAAGAGGGAAGACAAGAATGCGGAGATCTGGGGTATGAGAGAACATAAGAGGGATAGCAAGAATGTGGAGGTCTGGGGTATCAGAGAACATAAGAGGGAAGACAAGAATGTGGAGGTCTGGGGTATGAGAGAACATAAGAGGGATAGCAAGAATGTGGAGGTCTAGGGTAGGAAAGAACATAAGAATGTGGAGGTCTGGGGTAGGAGAGAACATAAGAGGGAAGGCAAGAATGTGGAGGTCTGGGGTATGAGAGAACATAAGAGGGATAGCAAGAATGTGGAGGTCTGGGGTAGGAGAGAACATAAGAGGGAAGGCAAGAATGTGGAGGTCTGGGGTAGGAGAGAACATAAGAGGGAAGGCAAGAATGTGGAGGTCTGTGGTAGGAGAGTACATAAGAGGGAAGGCAAGAATGTGGAGGTCTGGGGTAGGAGAGTACATAAGAGGGAAGGCAAGAATGTGGAGGTCTGGGGTACGAGAGAACATAAGAGGGATAGCAAGAATGTTGAGGTCTGGGGTGGGAGAGAACATAAGAGGGAAGACAAGAATGCGGAGGTCTGGGGTATGAGAGAACATAAGAGGGATAGCAAGAATGTGGAGGTCTAGGTAGGAGAGAACATAAGAGGGAAGGCAAGAATGTGGAGGTCTGGGGTATGAGAGAACATAAGAGGGATAGCAAGAATGTGGAGGTCTGGGGTATGAGAGAACATAAGAGGGAAGACAAGAATGTGGAGGTCTGGGGTATGAGAGAACATAAGAGGGATAGCAAGAATGTGGAGGTCTAGGGTAGGAGAGAACATAAGAGGGAAGGCAAGAATGTGGAGGTCTGGGGTAGGAGAGAACATAAGAGGGAAGGCAAGAATGTGAAGGTCTGGGGTATGAGAGAACATAAGAGGGATAGCAAGAATGTGGAGGTCTGGGGAATGAGAGAACATAAGAGGGATAGCAAGAATGTGGAGGTCTGGGGTAGGAGAGAACATGAGAGGGAAGGCAAGAATGTGGAGGTCTGGGGTAGGAGAGAACATAAGAGGGAAGGCAAGAATGTGGAGGTCTGGGGTATGAGAGAACATAAGAGGGAAGGGAAGAATGTGGAGGTCTGGGGTATGAGAGAACATAAGAGGGATAGCAAGAATGTGGAGGTCTGGGGTAGGAGAGAACATAAGAGGGAAGGCAAGAATGTGGAGGTCTGGGGTAGGAGAGAACATAAGAGGGAAGGCAAGAATGTGGAGGTCTGTGGTAGGAGAGTACATAAGAGGGAAGGCAAGAATGTGGAGGTCTGGGGTACGAGAGAACATAAGAGGGATAGCAAGAATGTGGAGGTCTGGGGTAGGAGAGAACATAAGAGGGAAGACAAGAATGTGGAGGTCTGGGGTATGAGAGAACATAAGAGGGATAGCAAGAATGTGGAGGTCTAGGGTAGGAGAGAACATAAGAGGGAAAGCAAGAATGTGGAGGTCTATGTAGGAGAGAACATAAGAGGGAAGGCAAGAATGTGGAGGTCTGGGGTAGGAGAGAACATAAGAGGGAAAGCAAGAATGTGGAGGTCTGGGGTATGAGAGAACATAAGAGGGATAGCAAGAATGTGGAGGTCTGGGGTATGAGAGAACATAAGAGGGAAGACAAGAATGTGGAGGTCTGGGGTAAGAGAGAACATAAGAGGGAAGGCAAGAATGTCGAGGTCTGGGGTAGGAGAGAACATAAGAGGGATAGCAAGAATGTGGAGGTCTGGGGTATGAGAGAACATAAGAGGGATAGCAAGAATGTGGAGGTCTGGGGTATGAGAGAACATAAGAGGGATAGCAAGAATGTGGAGGTCTAGGGTAGGAGAGAACATAAGAGGGAAGGCAAGAATGTGGAGGTCTGGGGTAAGAGAGAACATAAGAGGGAAGGCAAGAATGTCGAGGTCTGGGGTAGGAGAGAACATAAGAGGGAAGGCAAGAATGTGGATGTCTGGGGTATGAGAGAACATAAGAGGGATAGCAAGAATGTGGAGGTCTGGGGTAAGAGAGAACATAAGAGGGAAGGCAAGAATGTCGAGGTCTGGGGTAGGAGAGAACATAAGAGGGAAGGCAAGAATGTGGATGTCTGGGGTATGAGAGAACATAAGAGGGAAGGCAAGAATGTGTAGGTCTGGGGTAAGAGAGAACATAAGAGGGAAGGCAAGAATGTGGAGGTCTGAGGTATGAGAGAACATAAGATGGATAGCAAGAATGTGGAGGTCTGGGGTAGGAGAGAACATAAGAGGGAAGGCAAGAATGTGGAGGTCTGGGGTAGGAGAGAACATAAGAGGGAAGGCAAGAATGTGGAGGTCTGGGGTAGGAGAGAACATTAGAGGGAAGTCAAGAATAAGGAGGCCTGGGGTGGGAGAGAACATAAGAGGGAAGGCAAGAATGTGGAGGTCTGGGGTATGAGAGAACATAAGAGGGAAGGCAAGAATGTCGAGGACTGGGGTAGGAGAGAACATAAGAGGGAAGGCAAGAATGTGGATGTCTGGGGTATGAGAGAACATAAGAGGGAAGGCAAGAATGTGGAGGTCTGGGGTAGGAGAGAACATAAGAGGGAAGGCAAGAATGTGGAGGTCTGGGGTATGAGAGAACATAAGAGGGAAGGCAAGAATGTGGAGGTCTGGGGTAAGAGAGAACATAAGAGGGAAGGCAAGAATGTGGAGGTCTGGGGTAAGAGAGAACATAAGAGGGAAGGCAAGAATGTGGAGGTCTGAGGTATGAGAGAACATAAGATGGATAGCAAGAATGTGGAGGTCTGGGGTAGGAGAGAACATAAGAGGGAAGGCAAGAATGTGGAGGTCTGGGGTAGGAGAGAACATTAGAGGGAAGTCAAGAATAAGGAGGCCTGGGGTGGGAGAGAACATAAGAGGGAAGGCAAGAATGTGGAGGTCTGGGGTATGAGAGAACATAAGAGGGATAGCAAGAATGTGGAGGTCTGGGGTAGGAGAGAACATAAGAGGGAAGGCAAGAATGTGGAGGTCTGGGGTAGGAGAGAACATAAGAGGGAAGGCAAGAATGTGGAGGTCTGGGGTATGAGAGAACGTAAGAGGGAAGGCAAGAATGTGGAGGTCTGGGGTATGAGAGAACATAAGAGGGATAGCAAGAATGTGGAGGTCTGGGGTAGGAGAGAACATAAGAGGGAAGGCAAGAATGTGGAGGTCTGTGGTAGGAGAGAACATAAGAGGGAAGGCAAGAATGTGGAGGTCTGTGGTAGGAGAGTACATAAGAGGGAAGGCAAGAATGTGGAGGTCTGGGGTACGAGAGAACATAAGAGGGATAGCAAGAATGTGGAGGTCTGGGGTAGGAGAGAACATAAGAGGGAAGACAAGAATATGGAGGTCTGGGGTATGAGAGAACATAAGAGGAATAGCAAGAATGTGGAGGTCTATGTAGGAGAGAACATAAGAGGGAAGGCAAGAATGTGGAGGTCTGGGGTAGGAGAGAACATAAGAGGGAAAGCAAGAATGTGGAGGTCTGGGGTATGAGAGAACATTAGAGGGATAGCAAGAATGTGGAGGTCTGGGGTATGAGAGAACATAAGAGGGAAGACAAGAATGTGGAGGTGTGGGGTATGAGAGAACATAAGAGGGATAGCAAGAATGTGGAGGTCTAGGGTAGGAGAGAACATAAGAGGGAAGGCAAGAATGTGGAGGTCTGGGGTAGGAGAGAACATAAGAGGGAAGGCAAGAATGTCGAGGACTGGGGTAGGAGAGAACATAAGAGGGAAGGCAAGAATGTGGATGTCTGGGGTATGAGAGAACATAAGAGGGAAGGCAAGAATGTGGAGGTCTGGGGTAAGAGAGAACATAAGAGGGAAGGCAAGAATGTGGAGGTCTGAGGTATGAGAGAACATAAGATGGATAGCAAGAATGTGGAGGTCTGGGGTAGGAGAGAACATAAGAGGGAAGGCAAGAATGTGGAGGTCTGGGGTAGGAGAGTGCATAAGAGGGAAGGCAAGAATTTGGAGGTCTGGGGTAGGAGAGAACATAAGAGGGATAGCAAGAATGTGGAGGTCTGGGGTAGGAGAGAACATAAGAGGGAAGACAAGAATGTGGAGGTCTTGGGTAGGAGAGAACATAAGAGGGATAGCAAGAATGTGGAGGTCTGGGGTAGGAGAGAACATAAGAGGGAAGGCAAGAATGTGGAGGTCTGGGGTAGGAGAGAACATAAGAGGGATAGCAAGAATGTGGAGGTCTGGGGTAGGAGAGAACATAAGAGGGAAGGCAAGAATGTGGAGGTCTGGGGTAGGAGAGAACATAAGAGGGAAGGCAAGAATTTGGAGGTCTGGGGTACGAGAGAACATAAGAGGGATAGCAAGAATGTTGAGGTCTGGGGTAGGAGAGAACATAAGAGGGAAGACAAGAATGTGGAGGTCTGGGGTATGAGAGAACATAAGAGGGATAGCAAGAATGTGGAGGTCTAGGGTAGGAGAGAACATAAGAGGGAAGGCAAGAATGTGTAGGTCTGGGGTAGGAGAGAACATAAGAGGGAAGGCAAGAATGTGGAGGTCTGGGGTATGAGAGAACATAAGAGGGAAGGCAAGAATGTGGAGGTCTGGGGTATGAGAGAACATAAGAGGGATAGCAAGAATGTGGAGGTCTGGGGTATGAGAGAACATAAGAGGGATAGCAAGAATGTGGAGGTCTGGGGTAGGAGAGAACATGAGATGGAAGGCAAGAATGTGGAGGTCTGGGGTAGGAGAGAACATAAGAGGGAAGGCAAGAATGTGGAGGTCTGGGGTATGAGAGAACATAAGAGGGAAGGCAAGAATGTGGAGGTCTGGGGTATGAGAGAACATAAGAGGGATAGCAAGAATGTGGAGGTCTGGGGTAGGAGAGAACATAAGAGGGAAGGCAAGAATGTGGAGGTCTGGGGTACGAGAGAACATAAGAGGGATAGCAAGAATGTGGAGGTCTGGGGTAGGAGAGAACATAAGAGGGAAGACAAGAATGTGGAGGTCTGGGGTATGAGAGAACATAAGAGGAATGGCAAGAATGTGGAGGTCTATGTAGGAGAGAACATAAGAGGGAAGGCAAGAATGTGGAGGTCTGGGGTAGGAGAGAACATAAGAGGGAAAGCAAGAATGTGGAGGTCTGGGGTATGAGAGAACATAAGAGGGAAGACAAGAATGTGGAGGTCTGGGGTATGAGAGAACATAAGAGGGATAGCAAGAATGTGGAGGTCTAGGGTAGGAGAGAACATAAGAGGGAAGGCAAGAATGTCGAGGTCTGGGGTAGGAGAGAACATAAGAGGGAAGGCAAGAATGTGGATGTCTGGGGTATGAGAGAACATAAGAGGGAAGGCAAGAATGTGGAGGTCTGGGGTAGGAGAGAACATTAGAGGGAAGGCAAGAATGTGGAGGTCTGGGGTAGGAGAGAACATAAGAGGGACAGCAAGAATGTGGATGTCTGGGTAGAAGAGAACATAAGAGGGAAGGCAAGAATGTGGAGGTCTGGGGTAGGAGAGAACATAAGAGGGAAGGCAAGAATGTGGAGGTCTGGGGTAGGAGAGAACATAAGAGGGACAGCAAGAATGTGGATGTCTGGGTAGAAGAGAACATAAGATGGATAGCAAGAAGGTGGAGGTCTGTGGTAGGAGAGAACATAAGAGGGAAGGCAAGAATGTGGAGGTCTGGGGTAGGAGAGAACATGAGAGGGAAGGCAAGAATGTGGAGGTCCGGGGTAGGAGAGAACATGAGAGGGAAGGCAAGAATGTGGAGGTCTGGGGTATGAGAGAACATAAGAGGGAAGGCAAGAATGTGGAGGTCTGGGGTAGGAGAGAACATATGAGGGATGGCAAGAATGTGGAGGTCTGGGGTAGGAGAGAACATAAGAGGGATGGCAAGAATGTGGAGGTCTGGGGTAGGAGAGAACATATGAGGGATGGCAAGAATGTGGAGGTCTGGGGTAGGAGAGAACATATGAGGGATGGCAAGAATGTGGAGGTCTGGGGTAGGAGAGAACATAAGAGGGATGGCAAGAATGTGGAGGCCTGGGGTAGGAGAGAACATAAGAGGGATGGCAAGAATGTGGAGGTCTGGGGTAGGAGAGAACATATGAGGGATGGCAAGAATGTGGAGGTCTGGGGTAGGAGAGAACATGAGAGGGAAGGCAAGAATGTGGAGGTCTGGGGTAGGAGAGAACATAAGAGGGATGGCAAGAATGTGGAGGTCTGGGGTAGGAGAGAACATAAGAGGGATAGCAAGAATGTGGAGGTCTGGGGTAGGAGAGAACATAAGAGGGAAGGCAAGAATGTGGAGGTCTGGGGAAGGAGAGAACATAAGAGGGATAGCAAGAATGTGGAGGTCTGGGGTTGGAGAGAACATAAGAGGGATGGCAAGAATGTGGGATCAAGACTGGAGTAAGAAAGAGCAATGAAAATGGTTATTGCAGAAAGTATGAGACACGTAAGAGAGGCTGTGTCCTGACAACTTTGTAAGGGATTTAAGAGAGAAACTATACCACGGGCGGGGATAGAACCCGCGGGCAGAGAGTCTCAAAACTCCAGACTGTCACGTTAGCCACTAGACCAGCTAGCCACAATAAGATTCGTCCAACTAGGTATATTTCTACACCATAGGAAGGTTAGCATAGGCACCACTGTGACCGCTCGGCTTGAGGGGACTTGAGCTAGAGTTCGTCATGGCCACGCTAGCTGGAGATTCGTCTGTAAAAACTTGCATTTGTTGTCACAGTGGTGCCTGTGCTAACCTTTCTATGGTGTAGAAACAGTTGGATGAATCTTATAGTGGCTAGCTGGTCCAGTGGCTAACGTGACGGTCTGGAGTTTTGTTACTCTCTGACCGCGGGTTCTATCCCCACTCGTGGTATGGTTTGTTTGCAATCGTGTCATTACGATCTCGTGAGTCATTTAAGAGAGATTTTTTATCACTTAATAACTTATGTATGTAAACATTTACAATATCTGTAATAACAAAAATATGATTAAATAATCATTAAATGTTTGTTTACTTTCAGCTTCTGTCTAGAAAAGTATTTGGAAGTGTAAGTAATAATTTATTTGTAAGTGCAAATATTAACGTATTTGGAAGTTTAACGAATTAATTTATAATGAGTTTATATATATATATATATATATATATATATATATATATATATATATATATATATATATATATATATATATATATATATAAGTAGTGATGAAGGAGGCTCAGTGGCTCATTCTTCAGAGTGGCTCCCACAGTATGGCTCCTCCTGAAAGGGCTGTGGCTGAGTGGTTCCTTTTCCTGAGTGGCTCCTTTTCACACCTATATGCTAATGACCTTTTTAACACCTATATGCTAATGACCTTGACCCCACCCACGTCACCACACACGACCCCCACCCACGACCCCCACCCACGACCCCACCCACGCCCCCCACCCACGACCCCCACCCACTACCCCCACCCACGACCCCCACCCCGACCCCCACCCACGACCCCCACCCACGACCCCCCCCGCGCCCCCCACCCGCGCCCCCGCCCACGGCCCCGACCCCCCACCCACGCCCCCCGCGCCCCCCGCGCCCCCACGACCCCCCACCCACGCCCCCCGCGCCCCCCACGCCCGCGCCCCCGCGCCCCCCGACCCCCCCACCCGCGCCCCCCCCCCCCGCCCTCGCGCCGACCCACCGGCCCCCCCCCGCCCTCGCGCCTGCCCGTGCCCCGCCCGCGCCCCTCGCGCCCGCCCGCGCCTTCTGCTGCCCCTTCTGCAGGGTCATCCGGATCGCTCCCGCTCCCCGAATTTTTTTCCGATTTTTTTCGAATTTTTTTTTGAATTTCATTTTATTGTGCTCTCCACTTCCTCGAATCAAGTTTTATGGATTGCCCCTCCCACTTTCACCCCCTCCCCAAATTTTTTCGAATTTTTTTTTCTCAATAATACAAAGTCTCCATCTCCTCGGATCAAGTTTTTCTCGATATCAAAGACTCCAATTCCTCGGATCAAATTTTTCTCGAAATCAAAGTCTCCATCTCCTTGGATCAAGTTTTCTCAATATCAAAGACTCCAATTCCTCGGATCAAATTTTTCTAGAAATAAAAGTCTCCATCTCCTTGGATCTCGATAATACAAAGACTCCATTCCTCGGATCAAATTTTTCTCGAAATCAAAGTCTCCATCTCCTTGGATCAAGTTTTTTTTTCTCGATAATACAAAGTCTCCATGATCCTTGGATCAAAGTCTCCATCTCCTTTTTTTCTCGATAATACAAAGACTCCATCTCCTTGGATCAAGTTTTTGGATTCCCCCCTCTCAGGGTAAGCATTCAAATGAACTCCTCCTATGGGGCATGGTACTTTCTCTTACTACAGGTCTAAACAAGTGTGACGTCACCCCACCTGTGTTTACTCGGCGGTCAGTGACGTCACGTGATGACCTCACACATACAGGCTGAATCTTGTCGACTTCCCCCTATGTCAGTGACGTCACGTGATGACCCCACACACACAGGCTGAATCTTGTCGACTTCCCCCTATGTCAGTGACGTCACGTGATGACCCCACACACACAGGCTGAATCTTGTCGACTTCCCCCTACACATTGTCACTCTTAACCCAGGATAATCCAAATAATTTCACATTTTTTTCGTTAATACCCACAACAATCCACAATTTCTTTACAAAATACAACACAAGTCTAGACATTTTTCTCGTTTTAACTATTTCATCTCAGGTCACTCCCCACGAAGTAACCTTCTCTCTCTCCTCCTCCCCACCCTCCCGAACCCTCACACTCCAACCAACACCTCACAATTTTCACTCATAACCCCCAATTTTTCTCGTTTTAACTATTTCATCAGAAAGTCACCACAACACTTATAACCACTTTTCGATAAATTCACTAGTCACAATTTTACATATTACGAAGTTAATACGCACACACACCTCACTTTACTTTGAACACCTTCAAAACACTCTCATAAATCATTTGAATACTCACAAAAATACCTTTGAACATTTCCAAACAACACTGAAACACTTCCAAAATATCATTTTGAATACTCCCAAATAAGATTTGACAGCTCTAATTTATCTGCACTTACACATTTCATTAAATTACAACTCATCCCCCCAAACTCCTCCCTCAGTCTCCAGACTTCACAACATTATCACAAAAACTAACTCAAACACTTTACTTTGAACATCACCAAAAAACACCATCAATTACCTTTAAATACTCCAAAAACATCATTCGAACACCCCCAAATCACCTCTGAATACTCCCAGAACACCTTCATAAGTACTCTTGCACATCATTTGAACACCTTCAAAAACACCTTTGAATAACCTCAAAACACCTTTGAATAACCTCAAAACACCATTTGAGTACTCCCAAATACACCACTGATTACTACTAAAACACCACTGAATACACTCAAAACACCACCAAAATCACCATAAACTAAGATCAACACCCACATCCCACAACACCCACAACCCACAACACCCACATCCCACATCACCCACAACCCACATCACCCACACCCCACAATTTTTTCTCGTTTTAACTAATTTCATCAGAAAGTCACAACAACAACAACCCACAACTTTAATCACTAATTCAGAAAAAGTCACAACAACAACCCACTTATAACACTTTTTCGGTATCTCTAACACAACCCACACCACAACACCACAACACCCACATCCCACAACACCCACAACCCACACCCCACATCCCACAACACACACACAACCCACATCACCCACACCCCACAATTTTTTTCTCGTTTTAACTAATTTCATCAGAAAGTCACACAACAACAACCCACAACACAACTTATAACTAACTTTTCAACAACTCTAGTTCGACAACAACACCCACACCCACACCCACACCCACACAACCCACAAACACAACCCACACTAGTTCCATCCCACACACCCACCAACACCCATTTTTTTTTTCTCGTTTTAACTAATTTCATCAGAAAAAGTCACAACAACCCCCAACTTATAACATCTTTTTCGGTATCTCTAGTTCGACAACAACACCCACACAACACACCCACCCCACAACACCCCACAACCCACAACACCCACATCCCACAACACCCACAACCCACAATTTTTTCTCGTTTTAACTAATTTCATCAGAAAAAGTCACACAACAACCCACACCCACACCCACACACCCACACCCACAATTTTTTTTCTCCCACATCAGAAAAACACAACAACAACCCACCCACAATTTTTTTCTCGTTTTAACTATTTCATCCCACACACATCTCACAACACACACCACACAACCCACAATTTTTTTTCTCGTTTTAACTAATTTCATCAGAAAAAGTCACATCAACAACCCACAACTTATAACCACTTTTCAGCATCTCTAGTTCGACAACAACACCCACAACCCACAACACCCACATCCCACAACACCCACATCCCACATCACCCACACCCCCACAACAACTACCCACAACTTATAACCACTTTTTTCGGTATCTCTAGTTCGACAACAACACCCACAACCCACAACACCCACAACACCCACAACCCACAATTTTTTTTCTCGTTTTAACTAATTTCATCAGAAAAAGTCACATCAACAACCCACAACTTATAACCACTTTTTCGACATCACTAGTTCGACAACAACACCCACAACCACCAACACCCCACAACCCACAATTTTTTTCTCGTTTTAACTAATTTCATCAGAAAAAGTCACAAAAACAACCCACTTATATCATCTTTTTTGGTATCTCTAGTTCGACTACATTACCCACAACCCTCATCAATTACCAATTTATTCACAATTTTTTCCCCTTCTTTTTACTGAATCTTAAATGTAATACACATTCCTCTTTACATTACTAAAATTCTAATAAAATCCTCTCCATACCCATCTCCTTGTATCCACATAAATTGATATTATACTCGCATCAACTAATCTCACTACCCAACTATTGCGACATGTTTCAACACCCTCCATTCTTTTCCAATATATCATAACTTTTCAATTCTATAATTTCTTTTTAAAATATTCACACATTACCTTTATTTTCAGTAAAATCTCCCCATATTTCATTAAATTTCTAATACAACCCTCCCCATACCCCTCTCCATCTCACCCGCATTTCTTCACATCCACTCACCCATCTCCCAACACACCTCTTCTGAACACACACAAAAATCACATTTCACATCCACAAATGCATCTCATCACCCATCTCAAATCCACTAAAATCACTGTAACCAAGATATTCACAAAACTCTATGACCACCTAACACACACACACACACACACACACACACACACACACACACACACACACACACACACACACACACACACACACACACACACACAAAACTAACACAAACACATATCCGTTATATCTCCAATATCTAAGATCACCACAATCAAGACGTTTGCCAAATTCTATAACCCCACCACTAAGATCACACATTTTTTTTTTGTACACATTCTCTTAAAACATCATCATAACGAAGATCACTAAAACTATCTATACTTTTACTAAGATCACATAACATTTTGTCTTCTCTAACTCACCCACCAATTCACATTCTCATTCACACTTACACATTTCATTAACCGAAATTACATCTCATCCACCAAACTCCTCCCTCATTCTCCAGACTTTACAACATTAGCACAAAAAAACTAACTCATACACTTATGACATGAGACATTACCATATCTAACACACTGACTAACTTTGAACCAACTCTGAACACCACTGATCTTCTTCAAAAAATACTCTGCACATCATTTGAACACCTTCAAAAAACACCATCAAACACCTCCGAATACTCCCAAAACACTACTGATTACTACCAAATCACCACTGAATACTACCAAATCACCGTCAAAATCACCAGAAACTAAGTTTAACATCACCATCTAACATCCTTTTTATAGAAATCCCCTCAAATTACTATAACCAAGAACTCCCTCCCCATTTGGCGCATAAAAAAAAAAGCATGAACACAAACCTAATACGCAAACACTTAGTACATGATCACCATCAACTGAAAACATATCTTGTACACACACATAATCTAAGACAACCACCAACTACAATCACCCATGTTCACTTACCTCAAAAATCACTAATATCACAGAAAACACTCATTTTTATAAACATTTCACACAAAAAAAATCATATTTGACAATATCTAAGCGCACTCACCTAAATGTGATTTTTGTGTGTGTTCAGAAGAGGTGTGTTGGGAGATGGGTGAGTGGATGTGAAGAAATGCGGGTGAGATGGAGAGGGGTATGGGGAGGGTTGTATTAGAAATTTAAAGAAATATGGGGAGATTTTACTGAAAATAAAGGTAATGTGTGAATATTTTAAAAAGAAATTATAGAATTGAAAAGTTATGATATATTGGAAAAGAATGGAGGGTGTTGAAACATGTCGCAATAGTTGGGTAGTGAGATTAGTTGTTGTGAGTATAATATCAATTTATGTGGATACAAGGAGATGGGTATGGAGAGGATTTTATTAGAATTTTAGTAATGTAAAGAGGAATGTGTATTACATTTAACATTCAGTAAAAAGAAGAAAAATTGGGAATCGAAAAATTTGTGAATGAAATTAGTTTAATTGATGAGGGTTGTGGGTAATGTAGTCGAACTAGAGATATCAAAAAAAAAGAACTAGAGATACCGAAAAAGTGGGTTGTGGGTTTTGTGACTTTTTCTGATGAAATTAGTTAAAACGAGAAAAAATTGTGGCTTGTGGGTGTTGTGGGAGGTGGGTGTTGTGGGTTGTGGGTGTTGTGGGATGTGGGTGTTGTGGATTGTGGGTGTTGTGGGATTGTGGGTGTTGTTGTCGAACTAGAGATGCTGAAAAGTGATTGTAATTTCGTTGTTGTGACTTTTTCTGATGAAATTAGTTAAAACGAGAAAAAAATTGTGGGTTGTGGGTGTTGTGGGTGTGGGTGATGTGGGTTGTGGGTGTTGTGGGATGTGGGTGTTGTGGGTGTTGTTGTCGAACTAGAGATACCGAAAAAGATGTTATAAGTGGGTTGTTGTTGTGACTTTTTCTGATGAAATTAGTTAAAACGAGAAAAAATTGTGGGGTGTGGGTGTTGTGGGTTGTGGGTGTTGTGGGTTGTGGGTGTTGTTGTCGAACTAGAGTTGTTGAAAAGTGATTATAAGTTGTGGGTTGTTGTTGTTGTGACTTTCTGATGAAATTAGTTAAAACGAGAAAAAATTGTGGGTTGTTGGTGATGTGGGTTGTGGGTGATGTGGGATGTGGGTGTTGTGGGTTGTGGGTGTTGTGGGATGTGGGTGTTGATCTTAGTTTATGGTGATTTTGGTGGTGTTTTGAGTGTATTCAGTGGTGTTTTAGTAGTATTCAGTGGTGTATTTGGGAGTACTCAAATGGTGTTTTGAGGTTATTCAAAGGTGTGATTATAAGTTGTGGGTTGTTGTTGTTGTGACTTTCTGATGAAATTAGTTAAAACGAGAAAAAAATTGTGGGGTGTGGGTGATGTGTGTTGTGGGGTGTGGGTGATGTGGGTTGTGGGTGTTGTGGGGTGTGGGTGATGTGGGTTGTGGGTGTTGTGGGATGTGGGTGTTGTGGGTGTTGTTGTCGAACTAGAGATACCGAAAAAGATGTTATAAGTGGGTTGTTGTTGTGACTTTTTCTGATGAAATTAGTTAAAACGAGAAAAAATTGTGGGGTGTGGGTGATGTGGGTTGTGGGTGATGTGGGATGTGGGTGTTGTGGGTTGTGGGTGTTGTGGGATGGGTGTTGTGGGTGTTGTCAGTGGTGTTTGTTGTGGGTGTTGTTGTCGAACTAGAGTTGTTGAAAAGTGATTATAAGTTGTGGGTTGTTGTTGTGACTTTTTCTGATGAAATTAGTTAAAACGAGAAAAAAAATTGTAGGGTGTGGGTGGGTGATGTGGTGTTGTGGGTGATGTGGGTTGTGGGTGTTGTGGGTTGTGGGTGTTGTGGGATGTGGGTGTTGATCTTAGTTTATGGTGATTTTGGTGGTGTTTTGAGTGTATTCAGTGGTGTTTTAGTAGTATTCAGTGGTGTATTTGGGAGTACTCAAATGGTGTTTTGAGGTTATTCAAAGGTGTTTTTGAAGGTGTTCAAATGATGTGCAAGAGTACTTATGAAGGTGTTCTGGGAGTATTCAGAGGTGATTTGGGGGTGTTCGAATGATGTTTTTGGAGTATTTAAAGGTAATTGATGGTGTTTTTTGGTGATGTTCAAAGTAAAGTGTTTGAGTTAGTTTTTGTGATAATGTTGTGAAGTCTGGAGACTGAGGGAGGAGTTTGGGGGGATGAGTTGTAATTTAATGAAATGTGTAAGTGCAGATAAATTAGAGCTGTCAAATCTTATTTGGGAGTATTCAAAATGATATTTTGGAAGTGTTTCAGTGTTGTTTGGAAATGTTCAAAGGTATTTTTGTGAGTATTCAAATGATTTATGAGAGTGTTTTGAAGGTGTTCAAAGTAAAGTGAGGTGTGTGTGCGTATTAACTTCGTAATATGTAAAATTGTGACTAGTGAATTTATCGAAAAGTGGTTATAAGTGTTGTGGTGACTTTCTGATGAAATAGTTAAAACGAGAAAAATTGGGGGTTATGAGTGAAAATTGTGAGGTGTTGGTTGGAGTGTGAGGGTTCGGGAGGGTGGGGAGGAGGAGAGAGAGAAGGTTACTTCGTGGGGAGTGACCTGAGATGAAATAGTTAAAACGAGAAAAATGTCTAGACTTGTGTTGTATTTTGTAAAGAAATTGTGGATTGTTGTGGGTATTAACGAAAAAAATGTGAAATTATTTGGATTATCCTGGGTTAAGAGTGAAAATGTTTTCCCTATGTTGTATATGAAATGTGTAGGGGGAAGTCGACAAGATTCAGCCTGTGTGTGTGGGGTCATCACGTGACGTCACTGACATAGGGGGAAGTCGACAAGATTCAGCCTGTATGTGTGAGGTCATCACGTGACGTCACTGACCGCCGAGTAAACACAGGTGGGGTGACGTCACACTTGTTTAGACCTGTAGTAAGAGAGAGTACCATGCCCCATAGGAGGAGTTCATTTGAATGCTTACCCCCAGAGGGGGGAATCCAAAAAAAACTTGATCCAAGGAGATGGAGGAGAAATATTGATCAAGGAGATAATAAAATTTCTTGACCCCAAGGAGATGGGAATCGAAAAAACTTGATCCGAGGAGATGGAGTCTTTGTATTATCGAGAATCCAAAAAAAAATTTGATCCGAGGAGATGGAGTCTTTGTATTATCGAGAAAACCTTGATCCAAGGAGATGGAGGGGCGATTCGGACGACGCTGCAGAAGGCGCAGCAGAAGGCGATATATATATATATATATATATATATATATATATATATATATATATATATATATATAAATATATATATATATATATATTTTAAATATATATATATATATACATAGATATATAAATATACACATATATATATATATATATATATATATAATATATATATATATATATATATATATATATATATATATATATATATATATATTTAAATATATATATATATATATACATATATATATATATATATATATATATATATATATATATATATATATATATATATATATATATATATATATATATACATATATATATATATATATATATATATATATATATATATATATATATATATATATATATATACAGTGGACCCCCGCTTAACGATCACCTCCAAATGCGACCAATTATGTAAGTGTATTTATGTAAGTGCGTTTGTACGTTTATGTTTGGTGGTCTGAAATGGACTAATCTACTTCACAATATTTCTTATGGGAACAAATTCGGTCGGTCCTGGCACCTGAACATACTTCTGGAGTGAAAAAATATCGTTAACCGGGGTCCACTGTATATATATATTCACTGATAATTCTGGTCATGTCAATTATCAGACGTTACATATTACTTACATAAGCAAATCTGCAGTTAGACACGCTGATGTTGGCTCCAGTTGGTGGAAATATCTTGGCTAGAGATTTGTGCCCCAGCATCCCACTCGGTGTACACGTCATCTTGCTTGAACAACCACATGATCAGGTGAGTCAGATGGTAATTCACAATATGAATTCAGATTATTCTTTAAATATTCTTCATCTTGCGAACTTTTCTTAAGTTTTCATTGAAGTATTTTCGTCATTAATACATAATTTCTTTCCTGGCACTAACTCAATGAATTGTTATAAAGGAAGGTACAAGGAGATGCAAGGGCTTGGTGAGGGAGGCAACACTAGCTGACGGTGGTAGTTATGAGATGCGTACTGTAGGATGCTTGCAACAACAACAACTACTTCTAACAGCATCTGCCCTATCCCCTGTAACCTCTTTCAAAGGTGCTCTGATAAAGGTTTTTTATGCAAAGGTAAGAATATATATATATATATATATATATATATATATATATATATATATATATATATATATATATATATATATATATATATAAATATATATATATATATATATATATATATATATATATATATATATATATATATATATATATATATATATATATATATAAGTATACATATGTATTTATTTAACAAGTCGGCCGTCTCCCACCGAGGCAGGGTGACCCAAACAGAAAGAAAATCCCCAAAAAAGAAAAATACTTTCATCATCATTCAACACTTTCACCTCACTCACATATAATCACTGTTTTTGCAGAGGTGCTCAGAACACAACAGTTAAGAAGCATTTACGTATAAAAATACACAATATATGCCTTCAAACTGATAATATCCCGAACCCCTCCTTTAGAGTGCAGGCATTGTACTTCCCATTTCCAGGACTCGAGTCCGGCTATATAAAAATAACCGGTTTCCCTGAATCCCTTCGCTAAATATTACCCTGCTCACACTCCAACAGATCGTCAAGTCCCAAATACCATTCGTATCCATTCAATCCTATCAAACTCGCTCATGCCTGCTGGAAATCCAAGCCCCTCGCCCACAAAACCTCCCTTACCCATTCCTTCCAACTCTTCGAGGACGACCCCTGCACCGCCTTGCTTCCCGTACAGATTTATACACTCTCCATGTCATTCTACTTAATGTCATTCTCAATGTTATTCTACTCCATGTCATTCTTTGGTGTGGGAACTTAGAAGCTCCCACACCTCCGTATGCCCTCGGATGGCGGCCCAATTGCTGGCTGCGCCATTCTTGTAGGGTTGGGTGGTCCTGTTGTTCAAAGCGTCATGTGGTTCCCGCTTACCATGAGGCAGGCCAGTACAACGTGGGCTCGAATCCTTGGCTAGTGCAGTGTGTTAGTGATATATATATATATATATATATATATATATACATATATATATATATATATATATATATATATATATATATATATATATATATATATATATATATATATATATATATATATATATATATATATATATACACACACACACAAAGTGCTTGAGTCTGCCCAGGTTGACATATTTCCTAAGTTGTGCACCTTCATATGATAACCCTATACTGCACGAATATGAGAATATCCTGAGGCAAATTTTTACGAAAGTACTAAACCTTACTCTAGAAGACGGGCAGTGGAACCAAGCTACACTTCCAGTCAGACTAGGAGGCATTGGTGTCCGCAAGTCATCACAGATTGCGCTACCTGCTTTTCTGTCCTCATGTATTGCATCCAGAGGGCTTGTAGCAGCGATTCTCCCTGAACATCTTAGGGACAAGATTGGAGTCCAGGACCAAAAGTTCATTGACGGAGCCATGATCTGGGATAATCTAACGGGCTCTGAAACCAGACCTGCTCCCCCCAACAACTACAAACAATCGCACTGGGATGGTCCAATAGTGGAAAATATAGCCTCAACAATGCTTCAGAGTGTGTCAGGGAAGGATAGAGCCCGCCTCCTGGCAGTGAGAGCCCCTCATGCAGGGGACTTTCTGTTGGCTGTTCCCAACTCCAGCCTTGGCACACGCCTCGACCCACAGACCATCCGCATCGGTGTTGCCCTTCGACTTGCCGCCCCTATTCTCGCCGAACACAGGTGTATTTGTGGCAGTGAAGCAGCAGACCGATTCGGGTACCATGGTCTTGTGTGCCGTAAATCCGAGGGAAAGATTGCAAGACATGAGGAGGTTAATAACATTATCAAGAGGAGCCTCACAACAGCTGGATGCCCAGCAGTAAGGGAGCCACCCCAGCTATGCAGATCTGATGGCAGCCAGAAGCGTCCAGATGGTATCACCCTTCAAGCCTGGACAGACGGGAAGCAGGTGGTGTGGGACTATACATGTGCATCTACCTTGGCTGATACCTATCTCCAATACACCAGGGAGGAAGGAGGGGCAGCTGCCAGCTTCAGGGAGTCCCAAAAGTCTAGAAAATATGGAGAACTTGCCCATCATTATATGTTTGTTCCCATAGGCTCAGAGACCCTTGGCTCATGGGGAAAGAGTGCATCTAAGTTCCTTAAGGAGCTGGGAAAAAGACTCATCAGGGTAACTAGGGATCCCAGGGCAGCTAGTTTTCTGTTCCAGCGGCTCAGTGCGGCTGTTCAAAGGGGTAATGCCTGCTGTATTTTGGGCACATGCCCCAGCTCTGAGGAGCTGGATGAGATTTTCGCCTTATAATCGGTGATACACACATAACAACATGTACCTTATATGCCACCTTTATATCAACAATGTATCTCTTAAATCTTCTGTACCATATTATGTAATAAAATATTCCTATTGGTAAAAAAATATGAAAAGATGGGGTGGTAGGGAAAGTGTATTATTATCACACTGGCCGATTCCCACCAAGGCAGGGTGGCCCGAAAAAGAAAAACTTTCACCATCATTCACTCCATCACTGTCTTGCCAGAAGGGTGCTTTACACTACAGTTTTTAAACTGCAACATTAACACCCCTCCTTCAGAGTGCAGGCACTGTACTTCCCATCTCCAGGACTCAAGTCCGGCCTGCCGGTTTCCCTGAACCCCTTCATAAATGTTACTTTGCTCACACTCCAACAGCACGTCAAGTATTAAAAACCATTTGTCTCCATTCACTCCTATCAAACACGCTCACGCATGCCTGCTGGAAGTCCAAGCCCCTCGCACACAAAACCTCCTTTACCCCCTCCCTCCAACCTTTCCTAGGCCGACCCCTACCCCGCCTTCCTTCCACTACAGACTGATACACTCTTGAAGTCATTCTGTTTCGCTCCATTCTCTCTACATGTCCGAACCACCTCAACAACCCTTCCTCAGCCCTCTGGACAACAGTTTTGGTAATCCCGCACCTCCTCCTAACTTCCAAACTACGAATTCTCTGCATTATATTCACACCACACATTGCCCTCAGACATGACATCTCCACTGCCTCCAGCCTTCTCCTCGCTGCAACATTCATCACCCATGCTTCACACCCATATAAGAGCGTTGGTAAAACTATACTCTCATACATTCCCCTCTTTGCCTCCAAGGACAAAGTTCTTTGTCTCCACAGACTCCTAAGTGCACCACTCACCCTTTTCCCCTCATCAATTCTATGATTCACCTCATCTTTCATAGACCCATCCGCTGACACGTCCACTCCCAAATATCTGAATACATTCACCTCCTCCATACTCTCTCCCTCCAATCTGATATCCAATCTTTCATCACCTAATCTTATATATATATATATATATATATATATATTTATATATATATATATATATATATATATTTTTTTTTTTTTTTATTATCACACTGGCCGATTCCCACCAAGGCAGGGTGGCCCGAAAAAGAAAAACTTTCACCATCATTCACTCCATCACTGTCTTGCCAGAAGGGTGCTTTACACTACAGTTTTTAAACTGCAACATTAACACCCCTCCTTCAGAGTGCAGGCACTGTACTTCCCATCTCCAGGACTCAAGTCCGGCCTGCCGGTTTCCCTGAATCCCTTCATAAATGTTACTTTGCTCACACTCCAACAGCACGTCAAGTATTAAAAACCATTTGTCTCCATTCACTCCTATCAAACACGCTCACGCATGCCTGCTGGAAGTCCAAGCCCCTCGCACACAAAACCTCCTTTACCCCCTCCCTCCAACCCTTCCTAGGCCGACCCCTACCCCGCCTTCCTTCCACTACAGACTGATACACTCTTGAAGTTATTCTGTTTCGCTCCATTCTCTCTACATGTCCGAACCACCTCAACAACCCTTCCTCAGCCCTCTGGACAACAGTTTTGGTAATCCCGCACCTCCTCCTAACTTCCAAACTACGAATTCTCTGCATTATATTCACACCACACATTGCCCTCAGACATGACATCTCCACTGCCTCCAGCCTTCTCCTCGCTGCAACATTCATCACCCATGCTTCACACCCATATAAGAGCGTTGGTAAAACTATACTCTCATACATTCCCCTCTTTGCCTCCAAGGACAAAGTTCTCTGTCTCCACAGACTCCTAAGTGCACCACTCACTCTTTTTCCCTCATCAATTCTATGATTCACCTCATCTTTCATAGACCCATCCGCTGACACGTCCACTCCCAAATATCTGAATACGTTCACCTCCTCCATACTCTCTCCCTCCAATCTGATATTCAATCTTTCATCACCTAATCTTTTTGTTATCCTCATAACCTTACTCTTTCCTGTATTCACCTTTAATTTTCTTCTTTTGCACACCCTACCAAATTCATCCACCAATCTCTGCAGCTTCTCTTCAGAATCTCCCAAGAGCACAGTGTCATCAGCAAAGAGCAGCTGTGACAACTCCCACCCTGTGTGTGATTCTTTATCTTTTAACTCCACGCCTCTTGCCAAGACCCTCGCATTTACTTCTCTTACAACCCCATCTATAAATATATTAAACAACCACGGTGACATCACACATCCTTGTCTAAGGCCTACTTTTACTGGGAAAAAATTTCCCTCTTTTCTACATACTCTAACTTGAGCCTCACTATCCTCGTAAAAACTCTTCACTGCTTTCAGTAACCTACCTCCTACACCATACACTTGCAACATCTGCCACATTGCCCCCCTATCCACCCTGTCATACGCCTTTTCCAAATCCATAAATGCCACAAAGACCTCTTTAGCCTTATCTAAATACTGTTCACTTATATGTTTCACTGTAAACACCTGGTCCACACACCCCCTACCTTTCCTAAAGCCTCCTTGTTCATCTGCTATCCTATTCTCCGTCTTACTCTTAATTCTTTCAATTATAACTCTACCATACACTTTACCAGGTACACTCAACAGACTTATCCCCCTATAATTTTTGCACTCTCTTTTATCCCCTTTGCCTTTATACAAAGGAACTATGCATGCTCTCTGCCAATCCCTAGGTACCTTACCCTCTTCCATACATTTATTAAATAATTGCACCAACCACTCCAAAACTATATCCCCACCTGCTTTTAACATTTCTATCTTTATCCCATCAATCCCGGCTGCCTTACCCCCTTTCATTTTACCTACTGCCTCACGAACTTCCCCCACACTCACAACTGGCTCTTCCTCACTCCTACAAGATGTTATTCCTCCTTGCCCTATACACGAAATCACAGCTTCCCTATCTTCATCAACATTTAACAATTCCTCAAAATATTCCCTCCATCTTCCCAATACCTCTAACTCTCCATTTAATAACTCTCCTCTCCTATTTTTAACTGACAAATCCATTTGTTCTCTAGGCTTCCTTAACTTGTTAATCTCACTCCAAAACTTTTTCTTATTTTCAACAAAATTTGTTGATAACAGCTCACCCACTCTCTCATTTGCTCTCTTTTTACATTGCTTCACCACTCTCTTAACCTCTCTCTTTTTCTCCATATACTCTTCCCTCCTTGCATCACTTCTACTTTGTAAAAACTTCTCATATGCTAACTTTTTCTCCCTTACTACTCTCTTTACATCATCATTCCACCAATCGCTCCTCTTCCCTCCTGCACCCACTTTCCTGTAACCACAAACTTCTGCTGAACACTCTAACACTACATTTTTAAACCTACCCCATTCCTCTTCGACCCCATTGCCTATGCTCTCATTAGCCCATCTATCCTCCAATAGCTGTTTATATCTTACCCTAACTGCCTCCTCTTTTAGTTTATAAACCTTCACCTCTCTCTTCCCTGATGCTTCTATTCTCCTTGTATCCCATCTACCTTTTACTCTCAGTGTAGCTACAACTAGAAAGTGATCTGATATATCTGTGGCCCCTCGATAAACATGTACATCCTGAAGTCTACTCAACAGTCTTTTATCTACCAATACATAATCCAACAAACTACTGTCATTTCGCCCTACATCATATCGTGTATACTTATTTATCCTCTTTTTCTTAAAATATGTATTACCTATAACTAAACCCCTTTCTATACAAAGTTCAATCAAAGGGCTCCCATTATCATTTACACCTGGCACCCCAAACTTACCTACCACACCCTCTCTAAAAGTTTCTCCTACTTTAGCATTCAGGTCCCCTACCACAATTACTCTCTCACTTGGTTCAAAGGCTCCTATACATTCACTTAACATCTCCCAAAATCTCTCTCTCTCCTCTGCATTCCTCTCTTCTCCAGGTGCATACACGCTTATTATGACCCACTTCTCGCATCCAACCTTTACTTTAATCCACATAATTCTCGAATTTACACATTCATATTCTCTTTTCTCCTTCCATAACTGATCATTTAACATTACTGCTACCCCTTCCTTTGCTCTAACTCTCTCAGATACTCCAGATTTAATCCCATTTATTTCCCCCCACTGAAACTCTCCTACCCCCTTCAGCTTTGTTTCGCTTAGAGCCAGGACATCCAACTTCTTTTCATTCATAACATCAGCAATCATCTGTTTCTTGTCATCCGCACTACATCCACGCACATTTAAACAACCCAGTTTTATAAAGTTTTTCTTCTTCTCTTTTTTAGTAAATGTATACAGGAGAAGGGGTTACTAGCCCATTGCTCCCGGCATTTTAGTCGCCTCATACGACACGCATGGCTTACGGAGGAAAGATTCTTTTCCACTTCCCCATGGACAATAGAAGAAATAAAAAAGAACAAGAGCTATTTAGAAAAAGGAGAAAAACCTAGATGTATGTATATATATATATGCATGTGCGTGTCTGTGAAGTGTGACCAAAGTGTAAGTAGGAGTAGCAAGATATCCCTGTTATCTAGCGTGTTTATGAGACAGAAAAAGAAAACCAGCAAAGTTGCTAGAAATACTTTTTACAATCCAAAAAGGGACAACCAGCCTTATTCAACTAAAAATATGTTGGTTCTCCCTTACCATGAAAACTTGGTTGATATGCCTTCTCTTCTTAAGACTTTTAATATTAAAGTTGTATTCAAAAATCTTGATACAGTAAAAAAAACTTTTGATAAAGAATTCCCCCCAAAATGCTGATGGATGTGTCTATAAGATTCCTTGTAAAATTTGCGATAAAGTTTATTACGGTCAAACTGGTAAAAATCTCGAACTAAGATTAAAACAACATAAATATAGCATTAGAACTGGACAAGATTCCAATGCTCTATTTATTCATGTAAGAGATTTTAACCATCCAATTGATTTTCAAAAAGTTGAGAAAGTAGTATCAAGCAAGTCCATGGTCGACAGGAATATAATTGAATCTTGTTTCATAAAAAGCAGTTTTGACAATAATATGAATATTTCCTTTGGTTTATATAAATTAGATCCATTTATAATTAATAGAATTTGGGAAGAATTTAATAATACATTGGACAAATAATAATTTTTTAAATTTCTTATTTCTTGGGTAGAATAGTTTGTTGGTGGGTTGTGTGAAGGACCTGTCTAGTTCGGCCGGCGGGCCTGCTGTCTCGCGTCAGGTGTTTCGTTGTTGTGGGATCTGATAGTGAGGTGTGGGCTACCCCTTTATATACCTTCCTTTGATGCTTTACTTTCATTGTTCCTTGATAATGTGAGTAGTCACGAAAGCGCTTGGAACTTCTCTATTCTTTCACAGTGGTTGTTTTGCATATTCTGAAATCACCTGTTTACTGTGATCTTATTACATATATATATATATATATATATATATATATATATATATATATATATATATATATATATATATATATATATATATATATATATATATATATATATATATATATATATATATATATATATATATATATATATATATATATATATATATATATATATATATATATATATATATATATATATATATATATATATATATATATATATATATATATATATATATATATATATATATATATATATATATATATATGCTCTCCAATGCTTCAGGAAAGAACAAAGCTCGTCTCCTGGCAGTGAAGGCACCACACTCAGGAGATTTCCTGTTAGCTGTTCCCAATTCCTCCCTGGGCACCCGTCTCGACCCACAGGCCATTCGGATTGGTGTTGCTCTTCGCCTAGCCGCCCCCATCCTCACCGAACATAGGTGTATTTGCGGCAGGGCGACAGCTGATCAATTCGGACTTCATGGTCTCGTGTGTCACACAGCAGAAGGGAAGTATGCCAGACATGAGGAGGTCAATGACATCATAAAGAGAAGCCTCGCCACAGCCCGTTGCCCAGCTCAACGGGAACCCCAAGTACAGAGGTCTGATGGAAGTCAAAAGCGTCCTGATGGAGCCACTATGCTACCCTGGAAGGATGGAAAGCAGATTGCCTGGGACTACACCTGTGCTGCCACATTGGCAGACACCTACTTGCCATACTCTGTAGTGGAAGGGGGTGGAGCTGCCAGCCACAGGGAGACCCAGAAGATCCGAAAATATGAAGACCTTCCCCCTTGCTATAACTTCATTCCAATAGGGTCGGAGACCCTTGGAGCATGGGGCAAGTGTGCTCTAAAGTTCCTCAAAGAGCTGGGTGAAAAGCTCATCATAGAAACCAAGGACCACAGGGCGACCAGCTTCCTCTTTCAGAGACTCAGTGTTGCGATCCAGAGAGGAAATGCCTGCAGCATTCTGGGCACGCGGCCCACCGCAGGGGAGCTGGACGAAGTATTCGAGATGTAGCTCTGAGTTACCTATGTTGTTTTACTTTCTGTTGTATTTTTGTGAATGTTTGGCCAATGTATTTTGTCTTTAAATAAAACATACTTGAAATATAGGGGGTGGTAGGAGAAAATTCTCAAACAGCTTCAGGGAGAACCTTGAGTTTTCCCTGAAGCAAGTTTATTCTTTTCTCTGAGGATGAGGGTCCCTATGACAGTTCTAGAGGTGGTACCTCCCTATATATATATATATATATATATATATATATATATATATATATATATAGATATATATATATATATATATATATATATATATATATGTACGTTTTCCAGTGCATTTATATCCATTCTGTAATATGGTGACCAGGACTGTACAGGATAATCTATATGAAGCCTAACCAGAGATATATAGAGTTGACGAACAACCTGAGAATTTCTATTATTTATACTTCTTGATATAATGCCAAGGATTCTGTTAGCTTTATTGCGATCAATTATGTACTGCTGTCTTCGTTTCAGATTACTGCTAACCAGAACTCATAAATTCTTTTCGCAATCAGTAATATCAAGATCTACATTATTTAGTTTATATGTGGCACAGGATTTCCCTTTCCTGAGACTATGCCAGTTATCCCGTGTAAGTCATTCCTTTCTAAGAGCTGCACCACTCTTCCCTTGATAATCTTCATAACTTTTTATGCTGCACATGTCAGTGACACTGGTCACGTGCCTGTCTGTCTCCCCTCTCTTAAAAACTGGGACTACATTGGTTGTCTTCCACACCTCAGGTAGTCGTCCTGTTTCGATAGATGTGTTGAAGTGGTTGCAGGGGTCGAGTCCTAGCTCTGGCCCCGCCTCTTCACTGATTGCTACTAGGTCCTCGTCTTAAAACTATGTATGGTTCCCGCCTCCACTACGTCACTTTCTAGGCTATTCCACGGCCTGACAACTCTGTGACTGAAGAAATACTTCCTAACATCCCTTTGACTCATCTAAATCTTCAACTTTCAACTGTGACCCCATGTTTCTGTGTCCCATCTCTGGAACATCCCGTCTTTGTCCACCTTGTATCTTCCGCGCAGTATTTTATATGTCGTTATCATGTCTTCCCTGACCCTCCTGTCATCCAGTGTCGTCAGGCCAATTTCCCTTAACCTTTCTTCGTAGGACAATCCCCATAGCTGTGGCACTAGTGCAAACCTTTGCACTTTCTCTAATTTCTTGACGAGCTTGACCAGGTGTGGATTCCAAACTGGTGCTGCATACTCCAGGATGGGCCTGACGTATATGGTGTACAGAGTCTTGAACGATTCCTTACTGAGGTATCGGAATGCTATCCTTAGGTTTGCCAGACGCCCGTATGCTGCAGCAGTTATCTGATTGATGTGCGCCTCAGGAGATGTGCTCGGTATTATACTCACCCCAAGATCTTTTTCCTTGAGTGAGGTTTGCAGTCTTTGGCCACCTAGACTATACTGTGTCTGCGGTCTTCTTTGCCCTTCCCCGATCTTCATGACTTTGCATTTGGCAGGGTTAAATTCAAGGAGCCAGTTGCTGGACCAGGCTTGTAGCCTGTCCAGGTCTCTTTGTAGTCCTGCCTGATCCTCGACCGATTTGATTCTCCTCATTAACTTCACATCATCTGCAAACAAGGACACTTCTGAGTCTATCCCTTCCGTTATGTCATTCACATATACCAAAAACAGCACAGGTCCTAGGACTGACCCCTGTGGAACCCCGCTTGTCACAGGCGCCCACTCTGACACCTCGTCACGTACCATGACTCGTTGTTGCCTCCCTGTCAGGTATTCTCTGATCCATTGCAGTGCCTTTCCTGTTATGTGTGCCTGATCCTCTAGCTTTTGCATTAACCTCTTGTGAGGAACTGTGTCGAAGGCCTTCTTGCAGTCCAAGAAAATGCAGTCTATCCACCCCTCTCTCTCTTGTCTTACTTCTGTCACCTTGTCATAAAACTCCAGTAGGTTTGTGACACAGGATTTTCCTTCCCTGAAACCGTGCTGGTTGTCGATTATACACTTGTTTCTTTCCAGGTGCTCCACCACTCTCCTCCTGATGATCTTCTCCATGACTTTGCATACTATACACGTTAGTGACACAGGTCTGTAGTTTAATGCCTCGTGTCTGTCTCCTTTTTTAAAAATTGGGACTACATTTGCCATCTTCCATACCTCAGGTAGTTGCCCAGTTTCAATGGATGTGTTGAAGATCTTTGTTAGTGGCACACACAGCATCTCTGCTGCTTTTCTAAGGACCCACGGAGAGATGTTGTCTGGTCCCACCGCCTTTGAGGTATCAAGTTCACATAGCAGCTTCTTCACCTCCTTCTCGGTTATGTGTACCTCATCCAGCACTTGTTGGTGTAACCCCCTGTTCTGATTTCCTGGAGTCCTACCTGTTTCCACTGTAAATACTTCTGTAAATCTCACGTTGAGTTCCTCACATATCTCTTGGTCGTTTCTTGTGAATTCCCCATCATCCTTCCTCAGTCTGACTACCTGGTCCTTGACTGTTGATTTCCTCCTGATGTGGCTATACAACAGCTTCGAGTCAGACTTGACTTTCGATGCTATGTCATTTTCGTATTGTCGCTGAGCCTCCCTTCTTATCTGTGCATATTCGTTTCTGGCTCTTCGGATGATCCCTTTATTTTCCTGGGTCCATTGTCTTCCGTACCTTTTCCATTCTCTAGTACACCTAGTTTTTGCCTCCCTTCACCTTCACCAAGGGCTCGTTCTGGTCTTCCCACTATTTCTGTTTCCCTTGGGAACAAACCTCTTCTCTGCCTCCTTGCATTTTGTTGTCACATAGTCCATCATTCTTTTACTGGTTTTCCAGCCAGTTCTCTCTCCCAGTGCATGTCTTGCAGAAAGTTCCTCATGCCTGTGTAGTCCCCCCTTTTGTAGTTTGATTTTCCCATCCCATTCATGCTACTCTCTCTCAATTTGTAGCTCAACTATGTAGTCAAAGCACAGAACCACATGATCACTAGCTCCTAGGGGCCTTTCATACATGATATCCTCGATGTCCGAACTACTCAGGGTGAATACTAGGTCCAGTCTTGCTGGATCATCCTCGCCTCTCTCTGGTAGTGTCTCGAACATGTTGATACATGGTTTTCCAGTACCACATCCCTCTTGGCTCTCCATGTTTTGGGACCCCATGGGGCTCCAAGTTATCCCAGTCAATCTCCTTGTGATTGAAATCACCCGTAATTAGTAACTTTGCTCTCCCCATGTGAGCTCTCCTGGCCACCTCTGCTAGTGTCCACCATTTCTCTGTTGCTCTCGTCCTATTCTTCTCTTGGCCAACTGCAGATCTGTGGCGGGTTATACATTACTGTAATTACCAGCTTATGACCCTCAGAGTGGATAGTTCCGACTATGTAGTCCCTTTCGCACATTCCATCCAATCCTTCCATTCCCCAAATCCCCACTGGTTTTCCAATAAGCAGTGCAATTCCTCCTCCCCCTCTGCTCCCTCTGTCTTTCTTCAGGATCTCATATCCGGGTGGAAAGACTACGTCTGTTTTCATCCTGATGGGTTTCGTTTCTGACAGTGCTATGATGTCTGGGGATGTCTCCTTGATTCTTTCATGCCACTCCTCACTTTTATTTGTTATTCCATCTGCGTTTGTATACCAAACCTTCAACTTCTTTTCTAAAACTGTGGTCTTCCTGGTTGGGGGGCTTCTGTAGGTGGTTGAGAGAGAGGCTGTATTTGATCTTCCTCCTGAGTCTGGGTTCTCCTGTCCATCTCAATCTTCACCTCTCTTTCCTCCTTTCATCTTTGTACCATCTCTTTAAGCTTCTGCCTTTATTCTCGTGTACTTTCGCGATCGAGATACACCTCCTGGTATGTTGGTATGTCCCATAGTCTTGCTTTCTCCTGCAGGATCCTGTTTCGAGTCGATTCTGCCTTGAAAGTCACTTTGACTGGCTTGGTTCTTCTTCTTGCAAACCCCCATATTCTCCCAGTTTTCCTTTCTTCAGTTTCTTCACTATCTGTTGTCCTTGGGCCCAGTGGCCTGTCATTTTTCCCTTCTCAGCTTTCCCTGGGCTCTGCTGTGGCCTGTTAGGGCCTCCTCATATACCTTAGCTCTTTCATTTTCTACAGTCCCCTCGATTGCTCCTGATGTGATTCTCTCTTTTTCTCGGGCTCTGCGATGGTCTGATGGGGTCTCTGCACACAGTTTCACCCCTTCATTCCCTTCAGTACCCTTGTTTCTGACTGAGGTAGCAGTCTCTGACGTCATTCCCAAATTGTTCTTTAGTTCTTTAGGCTGTTCCAGTCCCCTGGTGTGTGTGTGTTTGTGTGTGTGTGTGTGTGTGTGTGTGTGTGTGTGTGTGTGTGTGTGTACTCACCTAGTTGTATTCACCTAGTTGAGGTTTCAGGGGTCGAGTCCGAGCTCCTGGCCCCGCCTCTTCACTGATCGCTACTAGGTCACTCTCCCTGAGCGTTATCATACCTCTGCTTAAAGCTATGTATGGATCCTGCCTCCACTACATCGCTTCTCAAACTATTCCACTTCCTGACTACTCTGTGGCTGAATAAATACTTCCTAACATCCCTTTGATTCGTCTGTATCTTCAGCTTCCCAACTGTGTCCCCTTGTTGCTGTGTCCCATCTCTGGAACATCCTGTCTTTGTCCACCTTGTCAATTCCTCTCAGTATTCTGTATGCCATTATCATGTCCCCCCTATCTCTCCTGTCCTCCAGTGTCGTCAGGTTGATTTCCCTTAACCTCTCCTCGTAGGACATACCTCTTAGCTCTGGGACTAGTCTTGTTGCAAACCTTTGCACTTTCTCTAGTTTCTTTACGTGCTTGGTGTTACAAAAAACGCGATTCTAAAAGCTTAGAGATCTCCAGTGAATACTAGAAAGGACTGCCCTTCTAGCATCCAGCCTGTTACTGGGTTTTCGTAACAAGTGATCAGTATCCTGGTCCAATTATCCATTGGAATTCAGTAAGAATTATTAGTGCTTCAGGATTACAACTGGTAGGCTACTAACTAGAAAAATTAAAATTTAATAAATTTATTAAGTCTAGAGGTATATTATCAAATTAAATTAAATCAATATCAACAAAAAAGAATAATCACTTCTCTCGTGTACAGTATTATTGTGCTGATAGCACATATCACATTCATAATTCTTAAGTACCGTCTGGTACATTAACATTTAATAAGATACTACAAATATGTACAAGTAAGTTTGTGTGTATGTGTGTAAGTGCTCTAAGTAGTTCGCTATGTCTCACGACTCGACTAGACTTAAACAAGTGACTGACAAAGTCCTCTCATAAACTAACTTCTTGACCGACTGGCAATCAGAACAGTCTGCTTGAACAATAAAAAGAATGCTAAGCCCAATAGCAATATAACAAGCAACTGCGACACAATCAGGATCAAGGAGATAATATAACGACACTAAGTAGGGACCATCAGCAGATCCTCCACAAAAGTCGCAAAACTCCCATACTACTGAATCTAAGATCAGCATATGAAAATCCCCGACTGTGACAATACACAGATACCAGTACAAATTAGGTCAGAAGCTACAGGGCAGGACCTGAGTTGCTCAGAGTGTCTTTGCGACACACAACCTCAGTACAACGTCGAAAATCACTAAGTCTATACAGTGTTCTGTGAACAGAGTCTCCAGAACTAACAACAATAATAATGAGACAGATACGATCTGCCAACAAGGGCCTATAAAGGAAAATTTAGGCACTTGTCAGGAATACGTCCAACCACCAAGAGAGTCTAGACCAGACTAAATACTTCAGGCGAGGTCAGAACACCCCCCAACTCGATCATGTGATAGCTCCGTGGGCAGTTGCTGCCCAGCAACAGAAGCCAGCAGGGAAACGAGCCACAAGCGATAATTACAGTAGTTAGACAATCAAGACTTGAACTTTGAGCGCATAATATATGTGTTACATCCTACCTAACAACATAACTAACTAAGTCAAATAATAATATAAAGCAATATATTTACGATTTAGCTATTATCGCAAATATAAAATTATATGAAAAGGTATTAATTACATACATATACATATATATTCATAATATACATTGTAACCCATTCAGGGATTGCAACACTTGTCTAGGCACGGGTTCCAAACTGGTGCCGCATACTCCAATATGGGCCTAACGTACACGGTGTACAGGGTCCTGAACGACTCCTTATTAAGATGTCGGAATGCTGTTCTGAGGTTTGCTAGGCGCCCATATGCTGCAGCAGTTATTTGGTTGATGTGCGCTTCAGGAGATGTGCCTGGTGTTATACTCACCCCAAGATCTTTTTCCTTGAGTGAGGTTTGTAGTCTCTGGCCCCCTAGACTGTAGTCCGTCTGCGGTCTTCTTTGCCCTTCCCCAATCTTCATGACTTTGCACTTGGTGGGGTTGAACTCCAGGAGTCAATTGCTGGACCAGATCTGCAGCCTGTCCAGATCCCTTTGTAGTTCTGCCTGGTCTTCGATCGAATGAATTCTTCTCATCAACTTCACGTCATCTGCAAACAGGGACACTTCGGAGTCTATTCCTTCCGTCATGTCGTTCACAAATACCAGAAACAGCACTGGTCCTAGGACTGACCCCTGTGGGACCCCGCTGGTCACAGGTGCCCACTCTGACACCTCGCCATGTACCATGACTCGCTGCTGTCTTCCTGACAAGTATTCCCTGATCCATTGTAGTGCCTTCCCTGTTATCCCTGCTTGGTCCTCCAGTTTTTGCACTAATCTCTTGTGTGGAACTGTGTCAAACGCCTTCTTGCAGTCCAAGAAAATGCAATCCACCCACCCCTCTCTCTCTTGTCTTACTGCTGTCACCATGTCATAGAACTCCAGTAGGTTTGTGACACAGGATTTCCCGTCCCTGAAACCATGTTGGCTGCTGTTGATGAGATCATTCCTTTCTAGGTGTTCCACCACTCTTCTCCTGATAATCTTCTCCATGACTTTGCATACTATACATGTCAGTGACACTGGTCTGTAGTTTAGTGCTTCATGTCTGTCTCCTTTTTTAAAGATTGGGACTACATTTGCTGTCTTCCATGCCTCAGGCAATCTCCCTGTTTCGATAGATGTATTGAATATTGTTGTTAGGGGTACACATAGCGCCTCTGCTCCCTCTCTCAGGACCCATGGAGAGATGTTATCCGGCCCCATTGCCTTTGAGGTATCTAGCTCACTCAGAAGCCTCTTCACTTCTTCCTCGGTTGTGTGTACTGTGTCCAGCACTTGGTGGTGTACCCCACCTCTCCGTCTTTCTGGAGCCCCTTCTGTCTCCTCTGTGAACACTTCTTTGAATCTCTTGTTGAGTTCCTCACATACTTCACGGTCATTTCTTGTTGTCTCTCCTCCTTCCTTCCTTAGCCTGATTACCTGGTCCTTGACTGTTGTTTTCCTCCTGATGTGGCTGTATAACAGCTTCGGGTCAGATTTGGCTTTCGCTGCTATGTCGTTTTCATATTGTCGTTGGGCCTCCCTTCTTATCTGTGCATATTCATTTCTGGCTCTACGACTGCTCTCCTTATTCTCCTGGGTCCTTTGCCTTCTATATTTCTTCCATTCCCTAGCACACTTGGTTTTTGCCTCCCTGCACCTTTGGGTGAACCATGGGCTCATCCTGGCTTTTTCATTATTCCTGTTACCCTTGGGTACAAACCTCTCCTCAGCCTCCTTGCACATTGTTGTTACATATTCCATCATCTCATTAACTGGCTTCCCTGCCAGTTCTCTGTCCCACTGAACCCCATTCAGGAAGTTCCTCATTCCCGTGTAGTCCCCTTTCTTGTAGTTTGGCTTCATTTGCCCTGGCCTTCCTGCTTCCCCCTCCACTTGTAGCTCTACTGTGTATTCGAAGCTTAAAACCACATGACCGTTGACCCCAAGGGGTCTTTCATATATGATGTCCTCAATATCTGCACTACTCAATTAAGGTGAATACTAGGTCCAGTCTTGCTGGTTCATCCTCTCCTCTCTCTCTTGTAGTGTCCCTTACGTGTTGGTACATGAAGTTTTCCAGTACCACCTCCATCATCTTAGCCCTCCATGTATCTTGGCCCCCATGTGGCTCCAAGTTCTCCCAATCGATTTCCTTGTGGTTAAAGTCACCCATAATCAGGAGCTTTGCCCTGCACGCATGAGCCCTGCTGGCCACTGAAGTCAGTGTGTCAACCATTGCTCTATTGCTCTCATCTTACTCTTGCCTTGGACTCCTGCTGTTTTGTGGTGGATTATACATCACTGCAATTACCACTTTGGGACCTCCAGGGTGAAGTGTTCCCACTATGTAATCACTTGCTTCTCCGCTGTCTCCTCTCTCCAGCTCATCAAAATTCCATCGGTTTTTGATCAGCAGTGCCACTCCTCCACCCCCCTGTTCCCTCTGTCTTTCCTCAGGATCTGGTATCCCGTTGGAAAGATGGCATCTGTTATGATACCTGTTAGCTTGGTTTCTGTGAGAGCTATGATGTCCGGTGATGCCTCTTTGACTTTTTCGTGCCTCTCCTCTCACTTATTTGTTATTCCATCAGCGTTTGTGTACCATACCTTCAGTTTTCTCTCCAACACTGTGGCTTTGTGGGCCTGTGAGGGTGGGAGACCTGGTAGCATACTGTGGGATTCTATAGCTGGGTGGTAGCTGTGAGTATGGATTGTAGTTTGTGTTGGGATGGTGTGATAGGTTGTTTGGTTCAGGGGATGGATCTGTGTGTGCTTGCCCTTGTTGCTTTGTCCTGCTCTGATTGACCTCTGCTGGTTCCGTCCTTGTCTCCCTTCCTAGCTCCTTTTGCTTTTTTGTCCTCTCCCTCAGCTGCTGTCATTCTGTTTGTGTTCTGTCTCTGTCTAGGAACACCCTCTTGTACTCTGCCAAGTACTTCAACCGTGGTTTCTCTTGGAGGATCCTGTTCTGCACTGTTTCTGTCCTGAAAATCAGCTTGATCAGTCGTTTTCTCCCCTTCAAGTACCCCCCTATTCTCTGAAAATTTACAATCTCGTCCATGTCTTCTTCACCTATTTCTGTGATGATGTTCTCAATCTCCTTTCTTTCTGCCTTCCGTCTTTCAGTGTGTGTCCTTCCCTCGCTCTCCTGAAGCCCATGAATAAACACTGATTTTGCCCTTTCCTCCTCCCATTGCCTTTCCCTCTGTGACTCTGGTTCCTGTCTGTACATGGCCATTTTCTCCCTTGTTTTTTCCAGTAGCTCTTGGTAGCATGGTTGTGCCTCTGCATTTGACCTATCACCCTCTCCATCTGCACCCAGCTGCTCTCCCCTTTCACTCCTTGGCTTTTCTTGGCAGGCTGATATGACTTTAGCATTATTCATATCTCCTTCCTTCCTGTTCGGTCTCTCAGCTCCATATGCTGTGTCTTCTCCGGTCAATGCCCCTGTAACTCGCTTCAGCCTGTTTACCTCATCTTCTAGGACCCTTATCCTGGCTACTGTAGTTTCGACTTGTGCCTCCCAATTCTTCTTCTCCTTCTCCAACTTTTCTTCCAATTTCACAGAAAGCTGTCTCCATTTTTTCAGAAAGCTCTTCTAATTTTCTCTGCCACTCTTGTTCCATCCTTTTCCACTGCCCCTCCATCCACTCCTCCCTACCAAAACCATTCTCATCTGATCCCTGGTTCCTTCGAGTCTCCACCATTGTGTGTGTGTGTGTATGTGTGTGTGTGTGTTTGTGTGTGTGTGTTTATTATGTGTGTGTGTGTGTTTGTGTGTGTGTGTGTTTGTGTGTGTGTGTGGGGCCGCAACAGGGACAGTGGGGCCGCAACAGGGACAGTGGGGCCGATTTTCCTAAGACAAGAATGAAATAAGTCACTGTCTGGCAAATGTTGCAGTAATTGTTGCAACCACCACTACCTCCCACGCTACTTGTGCATGGAGAAAAGTGCAAAATGGATAAATTAAACATCGTGATGTCTGCCATTTACACAAGAACATGGAATCAATCCAATGTTCATTTAATTATATTTATCTCCCTTTACTTTTACATCTGTATTATTAATATTTGACAGAATCAAATCATGACATAATTATTTAGCTGATGTTTATTATATTAAAGGTTTCAAATGTGAGCTCAGATTATTTTTGCTGGTATCAAACTGTTATGTTATTTACTGAGAACAGCATTTTCGTAAGTAGTGAAACAATTGATGGTAAATTTTGATTGATCAGTTTAAGTTTGTGTGTTACAGGTGTGGAACGAGTTTGTGTGTTACAGGTGTGGGACGAGTTTGTGTGTTACAGGTGTGGGACGAGTTTGTGTGTTACAGGTGTGGGACGAGTTTGTGTGTTACAGGTGTGGGACGACATGCTTGAAGGTACACTGGACGATTTTATGAGGAAACTCAACTTTACAGTGGAAATTAGTGACAATGTTGGTGCTATGGATAGGATGCCCAATGGTTCGTTTAAAGGACCAATGGGACTAATTCAACGTAAGGTAAGCTTATAATAAAGTGAATTAATGTCAAATATGTGATGTTGTTTCGTGTTATTTCATAACAAGAATTACGAATTAGATTTTTCTTTGTAAATTTGCTCTTTATTCATAGCTGAAGGACAAGCATGATAATGTATTATCATGGTTCCTTGTCCATGTATACACAGTGAATGTATACATAGTGTACGTATACATAGTGTATGTATCATTAAAATATTGGAATACAAGAAGGATAATAAGAGAGTTATGAAACATCTGGATACATTTATTGGACGACGTTTAGTTAACCAGTGACTTTATTCAATATATAGTTTAGGTAATTTAAAAGTATTGATGCTGTAGACAATATAAGATAAGGTCATCCTTACACAACTATACATGTAAGACAATCTGTCAGTCTTAAAGCAGGTGTTTAGATTCATGAAGACGAAAGTAGATGTACACTGACTTTCAGACTGACAGCTTACCTCACCTCCCGCTGTCTTCCGTGTATAGTTATGCAAGTCTGAGGGACGGATTCCCTCATCTTCAAATTACCTCCGTATTGACTTGATATATACATGCATTCACAATATTTATACTTTAAATATGTATCTCGTGCTGAATAAGCCTAAATGTACCTGAATAGGCCTAAAAATCAAGTGTCATACGTACTGAATAAGCAGAGTGAACATTCGTATATGCAATTAATCTCTAAAAAAACAGTCAGAGTATAAAGAAAAAAATATGTATCATTGATTTAAATATTAAATCAAATAAAGTGATTTATGATATAATTAAGAAAATTTAATTTTAAAATTTATATTAGTTCAGGTTACATCAGGTGAGCCTTCAAAGGCATGGCACAACTTGCTACTTTTTGGCAATGTCTGCTTAGCTGTGCTGGAAAGAAGGGGAAAGAGACTAGCCTCGATGATAATTAAATCCATAAGAGATTTTCCTAGAGCTGATAACCTCATTCGCCTTCCCCGTCAACACAAAAAAGAGAGAGGCAGAACCCCCACTCACTCCACTGACAGTGAAAAAGTCAGAGTCCAGGTGAGCAAGAAAATTGAAGAGGGCAACACGGTGGGGGCAATCAGAATTATTACCAGTGAAGATACAGTTGCTTCCAGGGATGCTGACACGGCTGAAGCACTTAGAGAAAAGCACCCTGCCAGGGAAACCAGTGGCACCAACAGTTCCAACACCTCTGTCCCCACTGTGGAACCATTGATTGTGGAAGACTCAGACATTTACAAAGCAATAATGTCGTTCCCATCTGGCTCTGCTGGGGGTTACATTGGAATAAGGCCACAGCATTTAAAGGAAATGGTTAATCCAGTTATTGGGGAAATTGCAGAGACACTGCTTTCAGAGATCAAAAGGTTCATCAACAATTCCTTGGCTGGTCTGATTCCTGATGAAATTAGACCTTTCTTTTTTGGTGCAACACTTTGTGCACTTAAAAAGAAGGATGGAGGAATTCGGCCAATTGCAGTAGGCAACACGTTACGCCGCCTCGTATCCAAAGCTGCTGTCTGAAGTATTCGTGCACAGGCAGCCATGATGCTTCAACCAAACCAGCTTGGCTTTGGGGTCTCTCAAGGAAGTGAAGCAGCGGTTCATGCAACAAGGGTGTATATCAACAACCTGCCTGAGGACAAAGCAGTGGCAAAATTAGATTTCAAGAATGCATTCAAACTCCTGAAAAGAGACATGGTATTAGCAGCAGTACAAGAACATTTCCCTGGTCTCTTCCCTTTTGTTGCAGCTGGGTATAGCAAGGAATCAATGCTTCTCTTTAGAGAGCATGAAATCGTATTATCGGAGGGTGTCCAAAAAGGAGATCCTCTTGCACCATTTCTCTTCTGTATAGCAGTTAGGGAAATCACAGTCAGACTGACCAGCGACCTAAACATCTGGTTCCTAGATGATGGCACACTAGCAGGTACAAAGGAGTCCCTCCTACATGATCTTACATAGATAATGACACGGGGACAGGAAATGGGTCTCATCCTGAATCCATCCAAATGTGAAATCATCTCAGTCAATCAACAAGTGATAAATGCAGTGAGATCAAAACTACCAGGAGCAGCAGTCATTGCCCCCACAAATAGTGTCTTGCTAGGAACACCTCTGGGAAGCAATGCCATTGACACAATTCTCAGGAAGAAATTGGAAGAGTTAAAGAGAATGGAACAAGGAATAGGCAATCTGGACACCAACGATGCCTTGTACCTTCTCACAAAGTGCTTGAGTCTGCCCAGGTTGACATATTTCCTAAGATGTGCACCTTCATATGATAACCCTATACTGCACGAATATGACAGTATACTGAGGCAGATTTTTACGAAAGTACTTATTAACCTTACTCTAGAAGACGGGCAGTGGAACAAAGCTACACTTCCAGTCAGACTAGGAGGCATTTGTGTCCGCAAGTCATCACAGATTGCGCTACCTGCTTTGCTGTCCTCATGTACTGCATCCAGAGGGCTTGTAGCAGCGATTCTCCCTGAACATGTAAGGGACAAGATTGGAGTCCAGGACCAAAAGTTCATTGACGGAGCCATGATCTGGGATAATCTAACAGGCTCTGAAACCAGACCTGCTCCCCCCAACAACTACAAACAATCGAACTGGGATGGTCCAATAGTGGAAAATATAACCACAACAATGCTTCAGAGTGTGTCAGGGAAGGATAGAGCCCGCCTCCTGGCAGTGAGAGCCCCTCATGCAGGGGATTTTCTGTTGGCTGTTCCCAACTCATGCCTTGGCACACGCCTCGACCCACAGACCATCCGCATCGGTGTTGCCCTTCGACTTACCGCCCCTATTCTCGCCGAACACAGGTGTATTTGTGGCAGTGAAGCAGCAGACCGATTCGGGTACCATGGTCTTGTGCGCCGAAAATGCGAGGGAAAGATTGCAAGACATGAGGAGGTTAATAACATTATCAAGAGGAGCCTCACAACAGCCGGATGCCCAGCAGTAAGGGAGCCACCCCAGCTATGCAGATCTGTTGGCAGCCAGAAGCGTCCAGAAGGTATCATCCTTCAAGCCTGGACAGACGGGAAGAAGGTGGTGTGGGACTATACATGTGCATCTACCTTGGCTGATACCTATCTCCAATACACCAGGGAGGAAGGAGGGGCAGCTGCCAGCTTCAGGGAGTCCCAAAAGTCTAGAAAATATGGAGAACTTGCCCATCATTATATGTTTGTTCCCATAGGCTCAGAGACCCTTGGCTGATGGGGAAAGAATGCATCCAAATTCCTTAAGGAGCTTGGAAAAAGACTCATCAGGGTAACTAGGGATCCCAGGGCAGCTAGTTTTTTTGTTCCAGCTGCTCAGTGCGGCTGTTCAAAGGGGCAATGCCTGCTGTATTTTGGGCACATGCCCCAGCTCTGAGGAGGTGGATGATATTTTCGCCTTATAATCGATGATACACACGTAACAACATGTACCATATATGCCACCTTTATATTAACAATGTACCTCTTAAATCTTTTGTACCATATTGTGTAATAAAATATTCCTACTGGTAAAAAAAAATATGAAAAAATGGGATAGTAGGGGAAGTGGAATATTCAAACGGCTTCAGGAAGAAATCCAAATATTCTTCCTTGAAGCCTTTTTATTCACTTCTCCGAGGCTATGGGTCCCACAATTTACACCAGAGGTGGACCCCGTATATATATATATATATATATATATATATATATATATATATATATATATATATATATATATATATATATATATATATATATATATATATATATATATACATATATGTATATTCCAGTAGACCAGCTCCTCCCAAAGAACACAAACAGTCCCACTGGGGCAAACCGATCATGGAAAAAATCGCCAACACAATGCTCTCCAACCCCTCAGGAAAGGACAAAGCTCGTCTCCTGGCAGTGAAGGCAACACACTCAGGAGATTTCCTGTTAGTTGTTCCTAATTCCTCCTTGGGCACTCGACTAGACCCACAGGCCATTCGGATTGGTGTTGCTCTTCGCCTAGCCGCCCCCATCCTCACCGAACAT